>NW_027518696.1:21950000-22242500 GCF_043159265.1 Tasmannia lanceolata | reverse complement strand
ACCTAACCATGGGAAAGGGGCGGGGAGATGAAGTTTTCTACCTTTTACATAGTTGACAACTTCCCTCCCAAGTTATTTTCCTTTACATAAGAGGGAAGTTGTCTTTTATCCTTCTATGGGCGACACTCCTTAGTCCTAGGTGATCATTAAGTCATAGTTGACCTACGCAGAATCTGCCAAGGCTGCCCCTATAGCGCCTAGGCCGATGAGATGAATGGATTTGATTGCAGTACTAACAATAAAGGCTTCAAGTAGAGATATGCAAATGGAACTCTCGAACAGAACTCTAGAAACTGTAGATGCTGTTGAGCCATGTAAGTAATTGTTTGGGAGCGAAAACCATGTTGCATTTCCTATTTTATGTTTGAAAAGGTAATGAATCGAGAGAGAAGTGTTGAAATACATATATACATAATGAAAAAAAATAAACAAGGTGCAATTTATAAAATAGTTAATTCATATATTAATATTAATTATCCAATCTTTATTAATTCAAAATGCGGATGCGGGCCAAAACGGAGCAAAATCAAATCCTAGTTAACTCGATGCAGCACAACCGAGTACTTGATTGATGCAGTCGTAACTCATAATACCCAAAAAAGATTTGATTGACTTAGTAGGGCAAAACCCGGACTTGGCCAAGGTGAAAGAAAGTCGAATCAGGTGATTCCAAGATTGAAGCGGGGGAGTTTTGAACCAGTTCTATTTTTATTTCTTGATGTGAATTTTCATGAGGTTAAGAGGTGAGCAACACTTTCTAAGGGACTAACACACATCAACAAGTAAAGGCAAGTTAGATATTGAATTTTTCGACGATGGGGTGAAAATAGGAGTATATGTTTAGAGTTAGAAAGATTAAACTCTGGCTTCAAAGAGAATGTTAGGAAGGTAGTTAATCGAAAGCATAAAAAAATAGCGGTCAAGAATTTAGGCATGATTTAGGTAGTTTGATTTCTGTCACAAATATGTAGGTCAAAGCAACATCATTCATGATGCTTCTTTCTCTTATTATTATATTTACCCAACATTGTTGCCAATTGTATCTTTATATAAAGTAAATGCGGTGCTTACACATGATTTCTTGTACCATACTCCATTTTTTCTTGAATAAATGGAATGTCTTGAAGATATTGAGTCTGAGGAAGTCAAAATTGGTATGGGTTGGAGGGTTGGGTCCATCCCGAATACTTATTTAGGGCTCCCATTGTGCATTGGTATGCCTGCTAAAAACCTATGGGATCCAGTCATTGAAAGAGTGGAAAAAGACTAACTCCTTGGACCAAAAGTCATTGTGTTATTATTCAAGTAAGAACTGGTGGGGAGGAGCGGGAAGAAACCAGAAGAGGTGGAAAAAATGATGAAAGCATCATCTGAGGGAGGAGCGGGAAGAAACCAGAAGAGGTGGAAACCAAAAAATCAGAAGCAAGTGGATTGGTTCTGCCCTTCCTGTGCTTATTACAACTTCAAATGGAGGACTAGATGCCGATGGTGTTTTCAGATAAAGAAGAGATCATCTTCAGTTTACCGCCCAGTGGTTGTGACTCAAGACAGAAATAGAAAGCTTGATCGGTGGCGGAGACAGGGGGATTGGTCCTGCTCGTCATGCGATTATTCTAATTTCAAACAACGAAGTAAATGTCGGTGTTGCCACCTGGATCGTAAACAAAAGCATTCATTTCTACCTCCCACCACATTAGGGGCTGGAGGCCTATTAACTCCGGAATCTGATCCTTGACCTGACTCTGGGGTAATTTCGTCTTCTAATGTGGAGGATGATTCTCTGCCGATCTCTATTTCTGGTAAGGAGGTCCAAACAAAATCGGAATCCTTAAGGCATGTTTAGTGGGTAAAACGAAGGACGGTTCTGGATCTCTTCAGGAGCTATGGGAATGGGCCAAAAATCCTGGAACTCTCCATCCCTTGATTGCCCGTGCTTGCTTTCCACTGACGAGGTCCTCTTTGTGTTTGAAATCGAAGAAATGGCCTCTAGGATTCTGGATCTGGGAATTGGAAATTGGGGGGTTTCCCTATCGTCCCTGTCCCATTGGTCCCCATATTACATCCAAGGCTCTGAGACACTGTGGGTCAGCTTTTATGGTATTCCATTACACGTGTGGGCCTCCTCGACGGTTGAAGCCTTGGGAAACCTTTTTGGGCAGGTGATGGAAGTTCAAATGGAAGGAGTTCACAATCAATGTATGTGCTTTGTGTCAGCCAAAATTTTTGCTCCTCGCTGGAAATTTCCTCCCTTTGTGAAAATATGGATTTCCAACCACTGTTACATAGTTGGAGTCTCCATTCAGGATTCTAGAGCCTCTCTTTTGGTGCCTGGAGGCGGTCTGAGAGACTCTTCGTGGATGGCCCAGGTCGCCGGTGCGTTCCCTGGAGCTTCAGGCCAGGCGACCAGCTGACTTTCTGAATCCCCCTCAGCAGGATTCAAATTTCAAATATTCAAGGGTCAGTTTTGGAAGTTTGCAAGACCCGCTTCCCAAAGTTGGGCTGAAAAGACATCTGAGTTTCAACCCAGGGTTACCAGATCAGGGTAATGGCCTATCTCGGGCTAATATCTTGCGGGGCAATCTACCTCTATCCAGGCTGAATCACATCTCTGGAAATCATGTTCCGTACTTGGAAAAGGGTGAGCCTTCATACGTGGCACTCTCGGCATAAGAGCAAGACGTTTTGATGGTCCTTCTTCCGGACACTTGGACTATTGGTGTCTCCTTTTCGTGTTTGTCAAGAAAAGATCTCAAGCTCTGATAAAATACTCAATGATAGGTTCGAAAGAATAAACAGACCGAGTATCATAGATTTACTTCAGGGTATGGGAAGTTGGAAAGTCTTCTTACTTTTTTGGGTTTGGTGGTGATTGGAACATGCAACCCCTCATTAGCATCGGGGCTGACGAATGAATTAATGGAGAAAATGGAAGCGCCACTTTGGTGCATTCAATGTTGTTTCATGATGAAGGGAGTTTCATATTGGTTTATTAACTCCCCTTTCGTATCCAATTGGAGGCGATACGTTGTTGATTGGCAATTTTTTTCTGCTTTCTGTGGAATTCATATCGAGAGTTCGAGCGACTCGATATCTTCTTCTCCCTCTGCCATTAGCAAAAAGAGAAGGATACCAGTGGATTTACTTGAGATGGAGACTTCCCTCAGAGTTGTGGAAAGCATGGTATACGCCAAGGATCTTGCATCCAATCACTCGCCAACTCCAAAGAAAGTTGGAAGGGATGTTTTAAAACAGCAGTGGGAATTATTAAAAGAAGAGGCTTCCAAGTCGCCGGAAGCTCTCTTTTGGTTGACTGGTAAATGGACTATCAAAGAATCACACTCCCCTCTGCATAAACACCCCCCCTCTTTATCAACTTATTGGAGGAGGAACGGACCTTAAGGCACCTTCGCTGGGAGGAGAGCAAGAAGATGGGAATCCAGAAAGTAGAGGAGATGATTACTAGAAAGAAAGCTTCAGAAGTGCAAAGCCCTTCGTATGAGGATCTCTCAATCTTGAGTTTGGACGAGGATGTGTTTGTCTCCAAGGTGGTAGGCCTAATTTTGAAATTAAAGAAATCTTCCACCTAGTCTGTCCTTCTGGGGTTTTGTGTAAAGAGGTTCTTGAGTTTTTGGGTTAGAAGGTGCCGTCAGTTATGGCTGGAGTTACGGGTGTAAATGGATATTCGGAAATTCGATTACCGTCCGCATCCGAATCTGTTTAAAGTGAATATTATCCGAATCCGTTTCAAGCGGATTTTATCCGAATCCGTTTATGAGATATCCGGCTCTTAGCGGATGCGAATCTGGTAAATGGTATATCCGATCCGTTTAACATTCGAATCCGAGAAGTAAATCCTTTTTATTTATTATTAATAATATCATTAATATTTATTTTTAGTAATGACACACTATCTTTTGTTTCTATAAGAAAAGTGAATATTCTTTTTAGAAAAAAAATATAAAAACAAAAATAGCCCAAACCCATTCCATCAAAATAGCCCAAACTCATTCCATCATATACAAAAAAAAAGGAAAAACTCAAAGACCACTACCAACACTATCATCCATCCCCATCGCCTCCCTCTCTCTCTCTGCCTTTGTTTTAAAAGGAAGAAGAGGATCTCATATATTTTAGGGTTTGAGAGTTAATTTTGTGAAGAGAATGTAGAGGTATAGTTTTAAGGTTTGGAAAATTCATTCGAGTAAGTAGGAGAAAAAAGATAAAGTGCTGCAATAAAATGTTCGAATTTACCGGATAAACGGACATGGATAATATCCGAATTCGAACAATATCCGACGGATACGAATTCGGTAATAGATATTAAATATCCGTCGAATCCGAATCCGAATCCGAATTCGGATAGTGTATACTGTAATCGAATTCGGATATAGCCATATCCGCTCCGAATTCGATCCGTTTACATCCCTAGCTGGAGTGACCATGGTCGTTCGCCTAATGTTTTTTGGTGAGGCTTTTGCATCGCAATCATAGGAGTGACCTGATGAATTTTAGGGCCTTAATCATGCAGATCTGATTTGGGGGAGTGGTGTAAGTGATGGGATAATGACGTTGAATTTTGAATAGATAGGTATCATGGGAGTGGTATGATGAAGGAAAATGTGTAATGGTTGTAAATTTGTTATGTTAGCTTTACCCATACTGGTTCTGGGCATGCCCGATCCAGGCTTATTGATATTTTGTAACGCAAGACGGGACTCTTGGTCCCCATTGCCTTTATAATATCAATGAAATTGTCACTTTTCAAAACAAAAAAAAGTCATTTATCTTTAGGGGGAAAAATTACTCTCATCAAGGCCATGTTGGCTAACCTTTCCATTTAGAACGTGTTGCTTTTCCATTGCCCCTCTGTGGTGATTAAGAGTGAGCAGCTCTAAAGAAACTTCCTTTGGAACGACAAATAAAACAACAAGAAATATAATTTATTCATATGGATAGAGGTTTGCAAGGCAAAAAATGAGGGTGATCTTGGTATCACCATGCTTGAAGTTGATGAAGGCTTTTCTTGGGAAATGATTATGGAAGTTTGGGGAGAATAGATATAGCCTTTGGAGATCGGTAATTGAGTCAATGTATGGAGCCAGTTCATAGCAATGTTTCAAAACGTAGGTGTGTTCAAACATGGCCAAAGCAAATCCTAGTCGACGCAGCCGAGTACTCGGTTTGCGCAACTGAGTAATGCGGGGGAGTTTTAAAACTAAGGTTTATAGCCAAGATCCTCGGTTTGGCGTGATATTGGAAGTACATAGATCTTTTCTTAGATGGCATTCAGTTCTGAGTTGGTAATGGGGAGAAGATTATATTTTGGATGGAGTGGTGTGGTAAGAAGTAACTCTAAACACATTTATCTTACTTGATATTCAAGAGGATATGACGGTAACTTTTGTTGTTTAATATTTTATGAACACAAGGTGCATCTCGATAGACATGAAATTTTTAAAGTTTCACTTTCAAGGATAAATCTAATAATTCAGAACTCCAGATACATTTTCAACATCCCTCAGTCAGTATCAAATTTGCACATTAGAGACACTTTATTTACAGTGCTAGAGTAGGCTACCATTACATTAATTTAAAAAGAAGGAAATAAATAGTTATGCAATGAAAATTGGTTCTTTTTTTTTTTTTTGAATATTAAATAAAATTGGTTCCTGAACTTGATACAAAGACATAAAAGAGATTCATAATTACCTTTCTTTAGATACTGTACTAGTGGCTTAAAGTAACCAGCCTCAGCCATATGAAGCACATTCTGGGTGTTACCAGACAAAGCACTCAGTAACTTCCCTGCATCACATGAAGCGCAAGGGTCGTCTCCATTGCGCATTGAAACCAGCATCACAATACAACCTTGAACTCTACCTATCCGCTGGCGAACCCTTGGAATCTCTGAGAGACTCAGCAAGAGCCCTACAGCTTCCCTTCGCTCTAAAACATCCCGTGTCAAAGACCGCACTACTGTCAACAAAGACCCAGCATCCGCCATCTTCTCCTGTATACTAAGCAATGTAAGAACATAACACATCATGAACTAGGAGTTAGAATGTATTAGATCAGATCTAGAAAGATCTGAACGTTGGATCATTATAGCGGTAGATTAGGAAGCTATTTTAGATATGTAATAAAAATTTCAAACACAAGTAGTTATAGGCCATTAAACTCACGTTTTTCATGTGTTTCATGAAAAAATAATTGTAAAATTCTCTATAAATACAGTGCAAAGGCACCCAATATGTATTGGGTTTTCTTCCTAATTTCCTATAATTTTAGATTTGCAATTTCCTATAAACACATGAAAAAAGTGTGTTTAACGGCCTCTAACTACTTGTGTTTGAAATTCAAATTACATATCTAAAACAGCTTCATAATCTACCACTAATGATCCAATGGTCAGTACATCTGATCTAATACATTGTAACTCTAGGTTCCCACATGCTTTAATTTTAAAATCTACCTTGTTTTCATCATTCTCAGAAGCGAGGCTTCTCAGTAACAAAATTATCGCCAACCTGTTATCGTGCTTGCTAGCCCCCATTCGATTCAACAGAATTTGAATAATCCCTCTCTCATTTACCCATTCATCCGACACTGATTTATCGCTAATTCTCATGCTTAATTCCGAAATTGCAATTCCAAATTGTTCATCATCGCCATTTTTGAGATGCAAAACTACATCATCAATATCAAGATCAATTCTATCAACCTTCCCGCCTTTCAAATTTCGAATTAAGTCCTCCTCATCATCAAACTTGGCATTAATCATTTCTTTTTGCAGAATCTCAATCTTATCCTTGATTTTGACTGACATATCAAAACTCGAGAAAAGCAAGAGGCCTAAACACCGTCCCAAATTATGAGTAACATCCTCAATTTGTTTAACTGAAACCCTAGAATTGAAATCCCTAGTTAGAATAAAAGCACGCTGGAGCTCTGCTCCAAGAGACTCGACAGCCTTTCGGACTGGAGGTGTGTCCATGATCTCATTCTCCTTGAGATCATTGAGGATTGGTGTGAATTCCTCGATTAAGGCGACGAATTGAGATAGAACTTCACTTTTGATTTCGTATTTGTTTGATAGAAAGGAGATCTCATCGACTGATTCTAGAAGCTCTGAGATGAGTTCAGAGAAGCTAGGGTTTGAATCGGTTGAACCCATTTACGAGAACTAGGGTTTGAATTATATTGGCTCCAATAAGCTTGAGAGTAAGAGGAAAAATTAGGGTTTATTCACTATTGGGAGAGAAAGTGTACTTGGGGTTTTCTCTTTTTTTGGTTTGGATTGGATTTGGGGGTTTTGAGATTCTGATGAGAGAGTCGTCTCTTAGAAGTTAATGAAGTCATTGTCTTTGTTGCAAGTGGAAGACCGAGTCATTAAGCTCAGTCTCATCTTCATCTCTCTTAAGACCAAGTCAACAAGCTTTGTCTTCTTCATGTCTCTCTCCCTCTCCCTCTCCCTCTGCTGTATGGGAATGGGCAAAGGATCTTTGGCTGGAACTAGTAATGGCCGTCCCTTACACGGTCTTCTAGAAGATCGAAATGAAGGGCCTCAACCAATAGCAAAAACAAGGGCGATGATAAATTCGCACCCCTTGTGGGATAATTCGCACCCCCTTAAAGGAGGAGGGGGGGGGTAATAAGGTGGTGCAGCTCGGGGCGGGGCGGCGCGGGGTTCATACAGGATAACCCAAGATTCGTAAACCCGACCCTACCTGCCCTACGCAAGATAGTTTCTCTCATCGGGTCAGGTCGGGTTTCTTATTTTTAGGGTAGGATAGTGACTAACTTTAAAGATTGTAGAAAAAAAAAAAGAAGCAAATCTTCATGCCAAAAATCTCTAAATTTATGTCACCCAGTGTATAAATTTAAGGACACTATTTTCACATAGCAAATATGATCACCTCAATGAAAACAATTGTAACAACATATTGGAAAATAATTTGCTCTGCTACTCGAGAGATATTTAAGAAAGTCACAGTACATCCATATGAGTCGGGTCGGGTTTCAGGTTCAGGTTTTTTTCTTTAAACCCGGCGCTATTCAAGATTGTGTCAGGTTTTCCAATTTAAAACCCGACCCTATGTAAGACCCATGATTTCTAAACCTGATCCATGTTATTTTCGGGCCGGGTCGGGTAAAAACCGACCCAAGTTGCAGCCCTAAAAAATAAATACTATGATTGTTCTATGGGAAGTGATAAATTCGCCCCGTTGTTTTCTATTTTCGCACCCTTTTATTAGTTGTGAGTCACAACCTTTAACCTAAACAAGTAAAGGGTTGTTTAATGATAGGGCACCCAATCTTGCATGTTCAGTTTTATCCTTCGAGACCACCTTTCATGTCCTAATAGCGCAGATAGAAGTTAATTCACTAGGACTCGAGCCTAAAACTCGGTGAGTGTAAAAAGGAGTAAACTCCGGTGAGTTGATGATTGACAAGCAGGTTAGTAATTAATTAGATAAACATTCAAACAGTGAATTTTGTCAATTAAGTGATGATGTTGAATTGTTGAGGTTAGATCATTGGATTAAAAGGTTTATCTTTTGTCAAAAATCGATATTACCCGCTTATGGGCAGACCGAAAGGCTATTCAAGACAAAAGATAACATTTTAATCCAAGGATCTTGATGGTGCCCAAAATCCGACTGCACATACTAGCTTGGTTGAGCCTATGATCCTGCGTTCACAGAAAAAGCGTCAGTGAGCCTAAAGTTGTGGCTCCGGGCGGCCACTTCGACACTCAAGTCAGAGATGGGCAACACAGACAATGGACGATGAATGGGAGGAGGGCCAAGACAAGTTACCAGACTAGTGGAGGAGAATTGGTTTCGATCCCTTTGCTTGAGTGTGTAGACGCCCTTTTATAGAGGTGGAGACCCACGACGTCAATGGCACCAATCGTGTCCTTGATTTTGTCCACGTGAGGCGTGATGGGCGGCGGCTATAATTGTGGAGGCGTGATTCCCTGGAATTTTGGGCGAAGATCAAGGGTGGTGGTCTTGGCGGGAACTTTCGAATTTGTATAGAGTGCATTGGGGTAACAGTTACCCGGATTAGTCGCTAGACGGCGGGATTTCCCCAGTCGTGTCTGATTCTTTCCGAGACTAGGAGCCGATCTTGGAGAGTGTTGCATGCATGGTTTGTTAAGTGGGACAGTTGGGTCAGTACCGATAATTCCTTCATATGAATTTATGTCGACCTGGTTGTGTGCTAGAGTTTGTTGTGAGCGTCGGTACCGGGTATACCGATTTTACCCCTAAAATACTGCCCCCCTACTTTCTTGTCCCGTTGTGCGGGTCAAGGAAGTAGTTGAGTTTTTGAGAGGTAGCCCGGTACTGACTTATTTATATTGACTGTTTGGTGATGATGGAGTTGAAGCGTCCTTGGCAAGAACTCGAGATAAATTTGAAGCGTCGTGTCACTTGATGGGTCGTAGGTTCTCGATGTGATGGTTTGTAATGAGGTGCGCTTCCCCATTGGTCTTCACTTGTTTTTCTTGCCGTGAATTTCAAAAATCGGTGAAATCATTAAACTTCTGCCTGGTTTTCCCGCTATATGGTTTCAAAAATTGGAGGGATCATTAAATCCCGCCTGGTTTTCCCACCTCGTACGTGGTTATAAGAGGTGGGGAAAAGCCATTTCTTTACCATTTATTTTTCCTTCTCCCCTTCTCCTTTTCATCCCTCTTTTTCCATCTCGCCGGTGATGTCTCAAGGACCAGGTATTGGAAACTAACCCGCGGCAGACATTCCAGTGGTGGAGGTGAACTCCCCATCGGCGAAGGAAAGGGGACGTTATGATTACGCTGGAGAATCGGTGGCTAGACGGACAAGAGGAGCTCAGAAGGGGAAGAAGGTGATGACGGCAGGAACTGGTTCGCCGGAAATAGTAGTTCCAGTTGTAATAATCCCGGCAATGGCACCGCCGGCGGCTGAAGGAGAGAACAGGGGGCACGAGTCTCGGAGTGATAAGAAGGGAAAGTCCTCCTGAAGGAATACCTAGTTTCGCCGCCAACTTCAAGCAGTCCCTGAAGCACGTGAAGGAGAGGGGGTATGGTGTGGCCAACCAGCTCCTCCAATTGGGGGCGGAGATTCTTCGTCTTCGAGCAAGGGTAGAGAAACTGGAGGAGGAGAATGGTGCTTTAAAGATCCAGCTGCAAGGAAAAGTTGAAGGTGGAGTGAGGGTCGGTGCCGCATTTCATAGTCCGGAGGCTTTTCCAGAGGAAGATCCGTTGGAGGAGGATTCCGAAGAAGACCCTGAGGAAGATCCTGAAGAGGATCCGACCGGGTGATTATGCCATCGTTATCAGTCATAATCCTGATAACAGCACCACAATGATCAAGCTTCCATCCGGAGCAAAGAAGATTGTGCCAAGTGGGTGTCGTGGCATGATGGAGCGAGATGGCAATAGGAAGAGTCCGATTTTTGTAACTCGATGGAGATTTAGGCATATTAGGTCTTCTTTTATCTTTCGTAAATGATTGTAGCTCGGTGGAGCCTTAGTTGTGCAAATCTTTCTTTGTTTTTTGTAATTGGCCTAGAAGCCCTCCTTTTGTAAAGCTTCTTCCATATGTAAATAAATAACAAAGAAAAGTTTTTGTAACTCATGCTGTCTCTGTAGCAACTCTTACATTGGTCTGTACCGAGTGATGTGAGGACTTCGATGTAGTTGCATATCTACAGGACGGCGAGCAACGTGAGTGTTTAGATTGATTGTTCTCTCTAGGTGCTTCTTGTTTGTCAGTCGGTGCCGGGTCCTGGATGCCTCTTGTATGACCTTTGTAATATGTCGTGTGGGGAACATCGGTACCGCGTAAGCAGAGTGTTCATGGTGAATTTTTCAGATGTTTTTGACCGACCATCGGTACCGAGGGCAATTTTTCCTTGTAGATTGTTGGGTGCGGATTGACGTGTCATCCGGAGGTCTTTCGAAAGGACAGCTGGGAGAGTCGCGATGCTTTGATCTCAGCGTAACGGCGGTTTGGCACTTTGAGTCATGATGAAGAAACGGCGCATTTATGGTTCCAATAAACATGCGCGAGTGAAGGGGTGTCACACGACAGTTCATGTCAGTGGGACATGACCTTCTGGTTTCCCGCCCAAAGGCCTATAAAAGCCCTTCACTCCTCTCATTTCCCTTACTTTTCTCTCTCCTTCTCTCTCTTTTCTCCGGCAAGGTTTTTTAGGGTTTTCCGGCGAGAAACTCTTCATTTCTCATTCGTTCTTAACACCCTTTCTCCCTTTCCTTCCTTTCGCCTGCCTTTTTTTGAGTTGTTTTCTGCTTGGGGGGTTTTATTCGTCACCGGCAGAAGCTTTTTCCTTTTCCGGCGAGATTTCTCGCCTATTTCCGGTGCTGGTTCGTCTTATCCGGTGGTATTTCTGGCAAATCCTTGCTTGTTCCGATGCGTTTCTCTTCCTCAATTTTGTATTTCCTTTCGTTACTTCTTTTTTCCAATATGTCTGAGGATACAGATTCCCAAAATCCATCTGAAGGATCTGTTAGGGTAGCAGAGTCATCTTCCTCCGCAAATATTCCACTGGGGGAAGAGGAGGTTGAGAGTGTCCTGGTACCGCCTTTCGGGAAGAGGCATAAGGTAAGGGCGGAAAAGGATAAGGAGACTACCCCTAGCCCAAAGAAAGTGGGGCCTGCTAGAAAAAAGTCGGTGACATCCCGAAAGAAGACGGTACCAACTCCCAAGGTTGTCCCAGGGGAGGGCGGTGAGTCGGGCGCCACACCTCCTCATGAACCGCTCGAGGCAACATAATCAGTACCGATCAATCCCCCAGTGATAGCAGCTTTGACGATGAATAAGAGTGATTCAAGGTTGCAACCGATGGAAGTTCAGGCCACGCATCTTGCGTAGGAATCGGCGGACCTTCATGAGCCTGATGTGCCTCATGGAGTAGCGTTTTGTCCAGAAGAGGCCATGGAATCGAATGGAGTTCTTAAGCCTTCCGACCTTGCGCGAACCAAGGACAAGTATCACATTTCTGAGGAGTATCATATCCGGCTCCCAACTTCTGATGATTGAGTTTGCTACAATTCGGTAGAGGGAGAGACTGCTTTTTATCTGGAGGTCATGGAGGCCGGTATTCGGTTTCCTCTTCCGGAGACTATGATATCATTTCTGGACTTTTTTGGGTTGGCTTCGACCCAAGTTTATCCAAACGGGTGGAGAGGCCTCTTGGCTTACTTGGCTAAGAGCAACATGGTAAAGGCCCCAATGTCCCGTGATATCATTTGCAAGTGCTTCGTTATTCGGCAAACGACTTCTTGGATGAATGTAAACCAACGGCAAACATTGATGCTCGGTAGCGACATTCCCTCTTCTATAACACGATGGAAAATGAATTCTTTTTTGTTAAGCCCCTCAATCAGCAGGTTGGAGGTTTCCTTTTGACTGAAGGCGGGCCAATAAGCACAGATTGGAATTAGACCCTCATCTCGGGGAGCTCAGTTTTTTGTCTTTAATGATGTCGTAGGTAGGGGAGTAGAGGCGGGGAAGGTAAAATTTGACGTTCGGTAGTTTAAGTCCGAATGAGAATTAGTAGAATTTGGACTAAGTAACATGGTGTTGGATTCAGGTGAGGAATGTGAGGATGATGATGATGAGGAGGAGGAGAGTGAGGGAGACGGGGGTGAGGAGGTTGAATTGGTTAGGGTCGGTACCAACCAAGATGGTAATTCTCTTTCACCTCTATTTCACGTGTTGCTTTGTTATTGTGCTCTCTTCTAACTCGTTGAATTGTTTTGTTGTTGCAAAAATGGCCCCTCAAGGATTGGGCGGAGGGATCTTTGCCGTGGCAATGGAGCGGCGTTGAAGAGAGGAGGGAAAGTAGCTGGTGTTTTTTGTTTATCACTTAGTGATGAGGGGGATGTTTTCATCTGCTTTTTCCATTTTGCAGTTGTTCGATGCTTGCGTTGTTTCTGCGTCATGGGCGGATGGTTATTACGCCCTTTATATTCAAGCAACCAAGGAAAAGAAAGCTCTGGAGGACAGACGGTGGGAGGATAAGAAGGCTTATGACGAAGCCGCGACTCATATCAACAACATGCTCTCTTCCCCTCGATCCGATCTTCAGAGGGCTCGGGAAGACCATGAGGCGAAAAAGGAGGCGCAGACCCGAGTGGTTGAGGAGCTGGAGAAAGCTGTCCAGCGCGAAGGGGGATCCATTCTAAGGTGATTGCGGATTTCAAGTTATCCCCGGAATATGAGAAGGACATGGCTCTATATGCTCTAGACTACAAAACTGAGGGATTCGTCGAGTGTCAGGCCAAAGTTAAGGATCTCGACTCCGAATTCCCGATTGAAAAGCTGAAGGGATCGCCTGGCACTGATCTTTCCTAGGGAGAGGATTCCGATGCGACCAACCCAAACGATGTTGAACCTGTGGTTGCATCTCTCGGAGAGGGATCCTCTGTGCCCCATGCTACTGAGCCCACTGTTTAAGACCCGGATGAAAAAGATGTCTGAGGGTTGAGCCCTCCTGTCTTCTTCTATTTGAACTTTTCTTTGTAATTTTTTGAACCTTTTCATGTAATGGTTTGGGCATTAATGGAAGTATCAAAGAAAGTCTTTTGGTTCGTATTCTTTCCCTGGCGTTGTTTACATACTTGTATTCGTTGGTGGGGGAGGTAGATGTTCTACCGAGCCTCTCTAGGCGTCGGTTTTTTAGCGTACCTACCGTCGGAGAATTTGGAGAAGGTAGACACTCTACCGAGCCTCGTCGGTTTCCGAGTGTACCAAACGTTGGAGAAATTGGAGAATGTAGACACTCTACCGAGCCTCGTTGGTTTTCGAATGTTCCTAACGTTGGAGAAATTGGAGAAGGTAGACACTCTACCGAGCCTCGTCGGTTTTCGAGTGTACCAAACGTTGGAGAAATTGGAGAAGATAGACACTCTACCGAGCCTCGTCAGTTTCTGAGTGTTGGAGAATTTGGAGAAGGCCGACACTCTACTGAGCCTCCTGGGGCGTCGGTTTTTTGTCATACCTTTTGTGCTTTGGTACGTCAATCATTGTTCTCTCGAGTGATCAGCTCGGAGGTAACTGACCCGCCCGTCTTGACTTAGATCGGGGCTTTTACCCATGATGTTTTGTGGTGATCTCCGAGGGATCAGACTCAGTCATGCATGTATCATCTTGGGGAACCCTTTTATTCGGACGGCCTGGAGGCCCATCCGATGGGCATTACCTTCTTTATAAGTTAACTGCCTGTTCATCCAGCCTGGAGATTTATTAATTTGGAGAGTAATCGTTTGACAAGTGGGGGAGAACCAAAATAGACTTGGAGAGAAAGGGAGATTTCATTACTGGAAACGTGGATTACATTCTGCAAGATAGAAGAGAAAACAAACACATAGATTCACCTTAAAAAAACAAAGTAAAATAAATTACATCTTGCCTACTGGTATAACTTCTTTAAGTTAGACATGTTCCATGCACGGGGAACTGGGTTGCCCTCAAAGCTTTCCAACTGGTACGAGCCCATTCGGAGTACACAAGAGATGTGGTAGGGTCCTTCCCAGGTAGGATCTAACTTTCTCGTGTTTCTGGGATAAGAGACTTCTATCCTTCGCAAAACCAGATCGCCTACTCTCACAACCCGGTCTTCCATTCTGGAGTCATAGTAGCGGGCGACCCTCTGGTGGTATGCTACCATCCGGATCCTAGCTTTTTCCCGAATTTCTTCAATGGGGTCGAGGCTGCTCCTCATGAGGTTGGAGTTGGCTTGTTCATCGTAGGTTTCGAGCCTCGGGGAGTGGGCACCAATTTCAACTGGTATGACTGCGTCTACTCCGAAGGCAATACTGAAAGGTGATTCTCCCGTGGCGGTTCTCGGGGTGGTCCGGTAGGCCCAAAGCAGATTCGGCAATTCCTCAGCCCACAATCCTCAGGCGTTTTCTACTCGCTTCTTGAGTCCTTGCAGGAGTATTCGGTTGATCACCTCCACTTGTCCATTGGCCTGGGGATGACCGACTGACGTAAATCTTTTCTCTATACTAAGCCTCCCGCAGAAGTATTTGAATTGCCTGCTCGCAAACTAAGTTCCATTGTCGGTGACCAGGACCTTGGGTATCTTGAACCGACAGATGATGTCATGATAAAAGAAATTCTCCGTCTCTTTGCAAGTGATCTTTTTTACTGCCTTGGCTTCGACCCACTTGGAAGGCGCGGTACTGTTGCAAACTTTTGACATTGTTCACATTTCCTTATGATATTTGAGGCGACTTGCTTGAGGGTTGGCAAAGAAGCCTCGACGGAGGATCTTGTGAG
Source organism: Tasmannia lanceolata (assembly GCF_043159265.1). Lineage (NCBI taxonomy): Eukaryota > Viridiplantae > Streptophyta > Magnoliopsida > Canellales > Winteraceae > Tasmannia > Tasmannia lanceolata. The sequence continues at coordinate 22,227,207 of NW_027518696.1, read as the reverse complement.
CCAAAAACTTTTCCTTCAGAGTGGTCTCCGCAGATCCCTTCGTGAACCTCTCTCAGGGCAAGATTGGCGGCCGTAGGTCGGAGGCATTTCAGCAATGGCCAGGAGAAGGATCGCTTGTAAAGCGTTTGTCCATCAAAGATGTAGTGGGCGGCTTTGACAACTAGGGGCCGAGCTTCTTTTCTATCTTGGGGGAGGATATCGTCCTTCAAGTACTGGAGTATCAGATCCGTCCAGCTAGGCTCTTCTTCAATTTGCATAATTTCCTCTTTTTCAATGCTGTGTAGGGAGAGGATTTCTGTATAGACGTTGCCTGGTTCAACGATTCCTGACGATGCCATCTTGAAGAAGGCATCAGCCCAGGCATTCATGGTTCTTGGGATCTGAATTATCTGAAATTCTACAAAGGTGGAGATTTCATCACGCACCTTCTCCAAGTATTTCATCATCCAGTCGTCTTTGGCCTCGCAGAAACCGTTGACCTGTCCCACAACGAGCTGTGAGTCACTGTGGACTTTGAGTCGGTCCGCACGTAGTTCTCTGGCCAGGGTGATCCCAGCAAGCAGCGCTTCATATTCTGCCTCATTATTGGATGTTTTGAAGTCCAATTTTAGGGCATATTCTACGAGAAGGTTGTCCAGTCCTGCCAAAACTAAACCGGCACCACTGCTCCCATCGCCGGAGGTGCCATCGACGTACAACATCCAGGGATGACCCGGGACTGGTGGTGGTGGGGTTGGTTCCTCGGTTGAGATGTTTAGTTCTTCAGGTTCCTCTGTCGGTACTGTGCGTTCCACTACAAAATCCGGGAGGACCTGGGACTTGATTGCTGGACGGGGATTTACTTGAATATCAAACTCTCCCAATTCGATAGCCTAGTTGATTAATCGCCCCGAGGTGTCGGGCTTCTGTAATATCTTCCGAAGGGGTTGATCAGTGAGGACGGTGATTGGGTGAGCCTGAAAGTACGAGCGAAGTTTCCTTGCTGATATTACAACTGCAAAGGCATATTTTTCTATTTCTTGGTATCGAGTATCGGCATCGTGGAGCACCCTACTAACGTACTAGGCGGGTTGTTCCATTTTTCCTTCCTATCGAACAAGTACGGAGCTTATTGCGGCGGGTCCCACAACAAGGTACAAGTGCAAGTCTTCATTTGGTTATGGCTTGGAGAGTAATGGAGGAGTCTGGAGATATACCTTCAACTATTTGAAGGCCATTTGACACTCGTTCGTCCATTGAAAGTCCTTGACGTTTCTAAGAGTTCTGAAGAAGGGCAGACATTATCCGGCGGATTTGGACATAAATCTGCTGAGGGCCGCGATTCTGCCAGGGAGTCTCTGGACCTCCCTAACCTCTTTCGGGGGGGTCATGTCTAGGAGTGCTTTTATCTTCGGTTGGCTTATATTCCCCGCTGGCTAACCATAAAGCCCAGAAACTTTCCAGATGTGACCCCAAAGGCGCATTTGGCAGGGTTCAACTTCATGCGATTGCGACGGAGTACGGTGAAGGCCTCTTCAAGGTCGGATATGTGATTCCGAGCCTCAAGGATTTTGACAAGTATGTCGTCGACATATACTTCCATATTCCTTCCAATCTGCTCGGCAAAAATCTTGTTGACTAGACGCTGGTATGTGGCACCCGCGTTCTTGAGGCCAAAGGGTATGACCTTATAACAGAACAATCCTTGGTCGGTAACAAAGGAAGTCTTCAGAACATCAGGCCTGTACATTTGAATCTGGTTGTAGCTAGAGAAGGCGTCCATGAAACTCAGCATTTCGTGTCCGGCGGTGGTGTCGATTAGATGGTTGATCCTCAGGAGAGGGTAATAGTCCTTTGGGCATGCCTTGTTGAGGTCAGTGAAATCAATGTAGATCCGCCATTTTCCGTTAGACTTCTTGACCATTACAGCATTGGAAAGCCACTTTGGATAACGGATCTCTCTGATGAATCCGACGCTAAGGAGTTTGTCTACTTCCTCCTTGATGTGCTTCTGTCTTTCTGTGGCGAAGTTACGCTTCTTCTATCTGGTCGGCTTGGAGTTTGGGTCCACATTCAACTTGTAAACCGCCACGTCAGAGGGGATTCCCTACATATCTGAGGTGGACCAAGCAAAGACATCTGAGTTAGTTTTCAAGAATTCGACAAGGTCGCCCTTGGCTTACCTGAGAGGAGGGAACCTATTTGGACTGTCTGTTCCTCGGACCCCAAGAAAAGAGGGATCTTTGTGAGTTCCTCGAGCGGTTCCCCTTGTGTCATCTCGATTCGAGGGTCGAGACCTCCAATGGAGAACGTTTCTTTGGCAGCTTTCTTCTTCTTCAACAGGGTGGCGTAGCACGCGCGGGCCTTTTCTTGGTCGCCCTTGACTTCCCCGACTCCGTGCTTCGTGGGAAATTTTACCTTTAAGTGGGCAGTGGAAACACTGCCCCCAGTTCATTCAGTGCTGGCCTACCGATGATCCCGTTGTAGGTCGAAGGTACACGAACCACTAAAAAGGTTTGCATGATGGTTTGTTGGACGGGGCAGGTCCCAAATGTTACGGGTAGCTTGATTTTTCCCCGCACCCTGATTTCTCCTCCGGAGAATCCAAAGATGGACCAGTAAACCGGCACTAGGCGATCCTTGTCGAAATGCATTTCATCGAAGGCATTCTGGTGAAGAATGTTGACGGGGCTTCAGGTATCTACCAGAATTCTACTCACGTTGAAGTTGGCGATGGCGAGTCGGACTACCACATCGTCATCGTGAGGTCGTTCTATCTTCCCGTAGTCCTCCTCTGTGAAAGTAATAGGCACGTTATTATATGGGTTCGGCCATGGCCTCTTCGAGGGGGTCTCTATGGAGTTGATCTGCCCTGCGTAGAGTGCTCATCCTTCCTCAGTTGGTCCTCCAGAGGCAAGACCGCCCTAGATGGTATCAATATTTCCAGCTATTTTGGGCGCTTCGGCCTCCTAATCTGGTGTCCTCTGGCGACTGCTTTCTGCTTTGTAACTGGGGGAGCGTCGGCGACCGGGGGAGCGACTCTCGCCCGATGATCGATGAACTTCCAATTTAGGCTGTTGATGATTTCTCGGCGGGTTTTGGAGATATCGATCAAGTCCCGCAAGTCTTTCTATCTCATTCTTGAGCTGATAGCAACTGTTCGTAGTGTGGCCGTGGTCTTGATGATAATGACAATATTTTCTAGAGTTCTTCTTCTTTCCTGTATCCCTCATTCTTTCGGGCCAGCGTATGGGTTCTATGTCCCGGATTTCATACAAGATGTTGGACACTGTCGTGTTCAACGGGGTGAAGTTAACTTTTTTAAACGAAGGAATTGGAGCTTGATGACTCGGTCGTTCATTATGTCGTGCCTGCTTAAGACTCGGTCCTGACCTAGAGTCGTCTTTCCGCTTTTCTCCTCCCCGAGCGATCTCCAATTCCCTTTCCATGGCGAACGACTCCTCGTTGATAATGTATCGATATGCGGGGAGGGGGATTGACGTTCAAGGAGACTTTCATGTCACGGTCCCGAATGGTGTGGCGAAGAGCGGCGCGAACCATGTCGAAGCTGGGCTCCATGATCTGGTGAAGTTCCGAACGAAACCAGCTAATGAATTTCCGGAGGGTTTCGTCTCATCCTTGCCTCCGAGCCAAAAGAGTGTCGGCGGGCTTCTGTCAGGACTGACTGTTCACGAAATAGGTGGCAAATTCTTTCCCAAGTTCATGGAACGTCTCGATGGAGTTGGGCTTTGTAGACACCCCATTTTGACCAAATCCTAACCCCCTTTGTTTTAATAAAAATCTCATTAAATGAGTGAATTACTGTCCTAAATTTTATTTTAGAGTAGGTTAGGATCCCAAGTAAATGAGTGTAGTTAATAAATGAGTGTAGTTAGTAATATAGTGTAGTAAAGTGTAGCAGAAGGAGAGTAAAATATCCAGTAAGCTAGCCAGTTTTTACAATAGAGCAGAAAGGGGGGTGCATTATCTCTGCAAAGTCGCCCATGAAAAGTTTTATTTGAAAATACCCATCATTTAGTTAAAATACAACATATATATAAATAGGAGGTTTGTTCAAGGTAACTTAAGGGGCAAAAATTGTCATTAACTTTTTTCAAATGGCCACCCTTTTGCAACCAAAATCAAAGCAAAATTTTTAAAAAGGGTTGTCCTATAAACTAATGGGGAACAAAAATTAAGGAAAAACTCTATAAATAGAGCATTTGGGCTCTCATTTGAGCTAATTAGGGTTCTTAATCTAATTTTAGAGAGAGGAAAAGACATAACTTTCTAGAGAGAGAGAGCTTTCTAGAGAGATAAGGAGATCTAGAGAGAGAAAGAAGGAGGAGAAGAAACTTTCAAGGAGAGATCCAAGAGAAGAGTCCAAGAAATGCTAGAATTTGAAGTTTCTCACACAAGATTGGTGGATTTTGAGTTTATTTTAAGTTTTCTCTTAAAAATTAGCTTTAAAATGACAAATCTAGGCTAAATATGCATGAAAATGGTTAGATCTAACAACCTAGGACTAAATTCATTAAAATGTTTCTAAAATCATGTCTAATAACAAGATCTAAGAGAATTCTACACGGATTTTGAGTTTTGGTTGAATTTTGATGCAAAAATGACAAAATTACATGCTGTCTAGCATCGTTTTTACCCATTTTCATCCATTTTTGGCCATATCTGAGTAAAATCTTCTATGAAAGATAGTAGAGAATTCCGAGATCTTCAATTTGGCATATTATGGCCTAAAATTGGCAAAGAAACGAAGAATTTATACAAATTTTAAGATTTCAGCTGAAATTTTGGGTTAAAATGATGAATTCTTAGATATTTTTGTGAAAATCTTTAGATCTGATGTGTTAGGCTTTGGAATTCAAAAATATATGTGTTAATATGTTGTGATGTAAATATTTAGTGAATATCTAGTGAAATCCATGATAGATCTAGGATTTTGATGTGAAATGCTCTTGTAAGATATTGAAAATGTTGAAATACATGCTGTTTAGATTTGTATTTGTACTTTTTTGCTAAATTTCGGTTAGAATTTATAAAAGTGATACATGTAAGAGTTGTGGAGGTTCTCAAGACCTTCGATTTGACATATTTTAAGCTAAATTGGGTTAGAAAAAAAAAAGTTATGGCGATTTTACTATTTCAGCCATTTTCAAAGGCTCAAATGAGAAATCTCCTTGATTTTTCTCATTTCAATTATCTTGAGCTTGAAATTTGAGTGTAATATTCATTAATTCAAGTCTGGAAACATATGTAATGTAAAGGTTTAGAGCTAGACTTCTTAGCAGTGAATTTTGGCTTTAAAATGTCTTGAAAAATCTCAAAATTACATACTGTCCAGATTTGTTTTTCACCATTTTTCATAATTTTCGGTCAAATCTGAAAGGAATGGACCACATAAGGTTGTAGAGTACTCTAAGACCTTCATACCATTGCCCCAATCTGGCCAAGGAATGAAAAAGTTATGACATTTTTAAGTTTTTAGCCAAAAACACCCTATTTCCAGCTTGCGGCTTGACCGGAGATGACCGTTTTCCAGCCACTTCCGGTGAAATCCAGCAGGAGTTGTCAACTCGAAACGTTTTCCTCAATGAATGTCCTAAAACTTTGGTGTTAAATACTTTTCCTAAAAATATGTTTTGGTTTTTCTGGTTTGCAAAACAAAATTGAAACGTTTCAAAATAAAACTGCATAAATGAAATATGAAATCACCCAAAAGATGGCTGTTGTTCGGTACTTACAGTTAGAACCGGTGAAAGTGTATAACTAATCAAATGTTCCCTGATGTGTCCCCTACAACTTTGATGTGTATCACGTTTGCTAGTTTTACCATTTGGATAGTGTGATTTTCAATACAAATTTTCAGATTCCATATAGAATGCAAATGCATGCCTTTGATGCTTTATTCATGCTTAGCCTAGTTTGTGATGGAGGAGATGAAATGCTTTGAAGGTTTTGAGTTTCGTTTATGAGATTATACATGTTATAGGCTTTCACTCATGCTTAAGTTAATTGTTTTGAGTCTCGCTATGTTTGGATGCCTTGAATTCCATGCTTTGTGATGCAAAAATGTTAAACGCATGCAAGTGGAAATCAAAACTGAAATGAAAGATGTAGAAATAATTAACTAAAAGATGTTACGAGGCAAGCTCAGTTACAATAGAAAGTTACTAATAGGAGGCATGATTGGCCTCATTTATAGAACCCTCTCTAAGTTGTACCCTAACTTGTACCCCTACTAGTTGGAGACCAACTTGGCCTGTTAGTTGCCTAATCCCTTTACCTGCTTGGGATCCTACCTTTTTCATGTTACCTTGGGACACTAGTTTATTTGTTTTGGGATCATTTCACTTTTAGTGAGTTTACTTGTTTAGGGGTTTCCTCTTTTAGCCTTAGGGTTTGGCCTTAATGTGTTGTTTTGTTTGGTTGAAAAATTATTTTTAAAATTTAAAAATATTAGAAATTTAAAACTCTAAAACATCTAAACATGTCAAAATTTTATGAGCGTACTAGGAAAGTTTGTTTCCGAACTACGTTGGCTTCATCCTCTCCCACAAGGTACGTAGGTGTGGGACCCGATCCCGCGAGAGAGGTGAGGCGCAAGCCGCCATGCTCTCTCTTGGTCTCTCGTACCCACGCGAATGGCGTGTGCTTTTTATTATTGATTTTAATTACCCAACCAAGCAGGCAGCAACCAAGCCATAGGGTGCAAACAAACATGCAACCCAGTACCCATAAAGGCAGGGGTACGCCACCCAGCCTAGCGATGTGTGATTTAATTCATCTTTTTCATGAACTTGGGATCACTAAGGCAATCCGAATTCCACACAAAAGAGATTGACAGAGTCGCCGCCTAGAGGAGGGATCTAGGACCCATAATTGACCAGAAATCTAGACTCGTTACCTGGTTACGAGAATAGAAGGTATGGGGAGTTACCACCACATGCACCATTCCTGCCCAATAATCGGTCTTCAATTCCAAAAGTTAACTCTTTTTAATTTCTTTTAAATGGCTCATTTAACTCTATATTAATGTGCGAACTACATGACATGCATCATAAGATCTAATTTCAGTGTAATTCCTAAATGTGTATCTTGATTTTCTTAATTTGTTTGAATTCAATCTATGTGAAAGTTCTCCTAAAATTCTAATTTCATGAAAAGTCCTAAGTGATTTAATTACTTTTAATTTAAGGATTAATGAACAAAACCCCACCACTTATGTGTGGAGCCGACTCGGGCTTGGTATACCACTCAAGTATCGAAGTTGCCTACGTATCCCAGCCTCACTGGAATCAGAGTCGATCGTAGTTCGGTGCACCTGAACTAAGCTACTTATGCCTAACTCATCTAGAACACCGATCTAGACTGGATTTACTGTTTTAACAGTTTAAGAGAAATTATTTAGTTTAAGTTGAATATTTTATTATCCTAGGACTTCATCTAAGATGCTATATGGTCCTATCTAAGTGCAAAACATCCATTTGACTAATGCAGGTGAACCTACATCCTAGGTAACTAGGCTTGTCCTATGGAAAAAGGGGTGACTAGTGTAACTAGATCTATTGGCACGGTTGCTATCCATAGCAAACGACCGTGATGAGGCTGGACTCCTAATTCTATGACTCCCTAAAACCTAGGACACAACGAGACGTAAGTGTTCCTAAGGGACCGTAAAGGTTCCTACGATAGGAGACCGTAATCCAACGGCTCCTAAGATGCGGATTGAGTTAATTCGATTTGTTAAACTTAATGATTTTCAATTTTTGAGCATTTTCGATTCCTAAACATCTAAGGAATATCAAAGGCTCTATGGTTCGCAAGTTTCGGCCTAGAATCGCAACCATGGAAGGGAATCGTGCTCTCAACACTTGTATAATTTAGCACGTAAGTTATAGTATCTTATTGCCTGGCATATTTCTCAGGATTTCCGTGGACAATGGACCTCGGAGCCAATATTATACTATAATTTACGTACTCCAATTATGCAGGATTAATCGCAATTAGTATACGATTACGGTTGCGATCTCGGCAGTTAGACTATCGCGGTATAGTGAATTTACAATGGAGATCTATGAACCCTAAGGTTTCTGTTTCAAACAAGTTAGGGATTAAATTCATGATGTAAAGTTAAGATTTGTTTGATGTTTTTACTGACTTTTGTGTTGATTTGCTATTAAATTATGATTTATTAACATTAAGACCAGATTGCTAGGATTAGACATTAACCCTAAGCAATCGAACTCCAACTCAATTGAAACTTTTCCAGTAACAAGATATGGATGATTTTGGCTTACTGGAAAAATTTCATGAATTATCATTAAGATTTAATATCAATTTCTGATTTTTCAAAATTCAAATCAGATTATAGATTAACACAGTAACCTATATCATATCAATTTTAAATTACTCCAAAATTTTATAGAATAAAGATATAGATGATTAAATCTTACTGAAAATTTTGCATGAATTAGCATTAAGATTAGATATCAATTTCTGATTTTTTTAAATTCAAATCAGGTTATAAATTAACACACCAACCTATAGGATATCAATTTCAAATCAACTTAAACTCTTACAGTATAAAGATAATCATGATCTTAGACTACTGTATGACTTTCATGATTTTTATTACGATTTGATGCCCATTTAAATTCACACAAAAAACAGATGAAACCAAAGAATTACTTAAAAAGCAAACATAATGGTATCCTAAAATCAAATAAAACCTTTCAGTAGATATATAATAGATTATAATTTTTTTTATCAAAATTACAAAACTTAAAAATTAAATCTCATCCATAAAATTGGTTTTTAAATATAAGAGATAAATTTGTTTCCTAGGCGTTAAAACCCGTTTATTAAAATAAATTGTAAAACCTTATCAAATCTTTGCAAAATTAATTGAAAATATTTCTCTAACATTCCAGTAACCAAAGTTACTAGTTTGTAAAGAAAAATTTTGAAAATATATTAATTTAATAATAAAAAGAATTATGGCACGTAAAACGGGGAAGCGATTAGAAAACAGTAAAAACCATATTTGTTTTAAAATATTTTTCAATGGAAACTTCCATTTATTATTATTAGGCTTTAATTCTGAAAAGTTTCATCAATTTTTAAAACGATTTGGTATTTATTAAAAATAGCCGAAATTTAAAATAATTAATAATCCGATTAAATAAACTCCAAAAAATATGAAAATTTTTGGGTGATCTAAAAACCTTTTAAAACTATTGGAAACAAACTTTCACTAAATTTGGACAGGATTTGATATACTTTTGGCTCCATTCATCAAGAATTAACCCTTTTCGGGGTTATTCTTTGAAAAATAGAATGAAAAAGAAAACGGCTGAACCGCGGTTGGAAATTAAGTTTCTAGTAGTTTTCTATTTTATATAAAACCCAGAAAATATCATTTTTTAAAAAAAACCACGTTTTCAAATACTTGCTTTGATAATCTAATTTAAATCCATATTGAATAAAAACAAAAGAAAATCATTTTTAAATGGAGAAAAATTAATTTTTGGATCAAATTTTGGATTTTGAAAAATCATAATCTATATTATAACATACTGGAATTTCAAAGAAAAACTCGTTGATTTGATCCATCAAAATTAAAACCCTAGTATAATTTTTCTACTTCACAAAGATGAGAAATCCTTACCGTTGATCGCGATCCTTGTCTATAGGGTTGGTGATCCAAGATATACGCTTTGTCCAACCCTTTTATACGCTAAAAAAGATCCAAAGAACACTCCAATAATCCTTGATTGTGTGATGCCTTGGAGAAGAAGAAGGAATTCAAGAATTCCTTTTGTGAAGAACACTTGAGAGAGAGATGAACACACTCCAAGAGAGGAGGTTTTTTCCTTTTTCTTTTTTTTGGGAGCGGAGAGAAAAATGACGAATTTGGATTTTTTTTGGATCCTTCCCAGGATTGTTTGCTTGATTTTTATACCAAAAAGCTAGGGTTAAGAGAGAAATAGTAGTTTCCAATGTGAGAGCTCTTATTTTTGGCTTGTTTCCAATTTTCCCCTCTTGCTTTCTTTCTTTCTTGTTTCCAAATTGGATTTGATTCCAATCTTAATTTCTTGTCAATCAAGACATGCTATTATCATTCCACATTGCTTCTTTTGAAGAAAACTTTTTTAAGCAATCATTCATCTTTTCCTTATTTCCTTCTTTTTTTTTATTCTTTTTATTTTTCTTTTAACAAATATGATTTTATGATGTCACCATTGTGACATCATCAAGGTTGGGTGCTCAACTCATGTGGGTCACCCATGTGGGGCGCCCACCATGGTGGTCGACCCATATGGGTGAACCCACATGAGCTCCATCTTTTCGGGCTTTAGCCCAATGGGTCATTTCACACGGGTTTCAGGTTTTTCCGTAAAAATTCAATAAAATCTTTCTAAATTCAACATTCTATATATGGACCCAACCCATTTGACATTTATGGTGCATCCCTCACACATGATTGGATCATCTTTTTTGGAAAACAACTTTTCGGACCAAAATGCCCCTATTTGACTGTTAGACATCCAAATGCGACCAAAATACCATTAGATTGGTTCACCCCTAAAGGGAAAAATTAAAAAAGGAAAGTCATTGTGGTCAAACTTCAAAAATAGAAACTTTTAAAATTGAGTCCTTTCGGTGAGTAATATTAAACATGATAATTTGGTATCCTCTGAAAATACCCAAAATGCCCTAAACACTTAGAATTTCCAAATTAAGCGGAACCCGTGAGGAATTCTAAATTTAGCAGGTTTTCCAAAATTCAGGAAATCATTTATAATCTCTCAGACATATTTCGGGGATCAAAAGAATTACACAGGAAAAGACCAAATTACCCCGAGGTGCTAGAATTTGGCGAGACTAGGGAAAACCCTGAGAAATTCCAAAAATAGCAAATTTTCGAAAATTTATGAACGGACTCAAGATTTCTTAAACACAACTTAGGGACCAAATATGATATATTGGAATGTCTAAAATACCCCCGAAGTGCAAGACTATGAGAAAATCTTGAGAGATCTAAATTTTAGCAGGTTTCCCAAATCTTACGAAATTACTCCTAATCCATCAGCCGAACCCTCAAGATGGTTTTGGATATATGAGAAATTATTGAAATATCCATAAGATAATGAAAATGTAGAAGCCCCATGAGTTTTTAAAAATAGCAGCTTTTTCAAAATTTGTAAAATCACTCAAGATTTCTCAAATATAACTCGGGGTTCAAACGAGACACATCGGGAATGACCAAAATACCCCTGCAGTGCAAAATAGGCAAAAATGAGGGAAACCCTGAAAATTCTAAAAATAGCAGATTTTTTTATTTGTTTGGAAACTTGAACTTTCATCTTTCAGAGGCCAAAGGAACCCCCTAGAGACCTTCAGGATCGCGAATCAACTTCAAAACTCTCATAATGAAATGAAATCTACCCTAAAATGCATGGATGCCTAATCCTAGGTGGAATACGGACTCGAAACTTGACAAACTGCCAAATCTTTTACTTTTTTAAAGTCTAGCAAAATGGGGGTGTCTACAGATGCCCATCTTTGGTAGAGATGACGTATTCATGGAATACCAAAACAAAAGTGACAGAACCATTTTGCATAGCGTTAATCAACAAATGATTCACTTAACAAAATGCAACCTAAATGCAAATGCATACTAAATGCTTCCTAATGTAAGACTCTAGACGAAGTCCTAGAATTAAAATGATCATTTATTCTAAACACCGTGCCTTGGTGGTTCAAAATAATGGAGAAATTGATCCAATCTGATTTGCAAAAATTACGCAACTCAAAATGAAAGTTAATTATGAGGCAGCGCCATTTTCAAACGGGCAGTGAGGAAATGAGAGATCAATTTCGAATGGATACTGCTTTCAAGCAGACTCAACAGAAATGAGGCACTATAATTGTACAGGCCAAAGGGAAGCAAGAGATAGATCATTTTCGAATGGACTCACAGAGAATGAAATGCCGTATTTATACAAATTCCAAGGAAATCATATTTATGAATCCCAAAGAAGAACAAGAGACCATTTTTAAATGGACTTAGATAGAATGAAATACTGTATTTGTACAGTTCTCAAAGGAAATGAGACATCATATTTATATGGATCCCAAAGTGGAACAAAAGACCATTTTTAAATGAACTCAAATATGATGAAATACCGTATTTTTACTGATTCCAAGAAAATGAGGCATCATATTTGTATGATGTTCAAAGGGAATTAAGAGATCATTTTTTAATGGACTCAGATAAGATGAAATACCGTATTTTTACTGATTCCAAGAAAATGAGGCATTATATTTGTATGATGTTCAAAGAGAATTAAGAGATCATTTTTTAATAGAGTTAGATAAGATGAAATACCATATTTTTACGGATTCCAAGGAAATGAGATATCATATTTGTATGATGTTCAAAGAGATTTAAGAGACCCTTTTTGAATGGACTCAGATAAAATGAAATACCGTATTTTTACGGATTCCAACGAAATGAGACATCATATTTGTATGATGTTCAAAAAGAATTAAGAGACCATTTTTAATGGACTCAGAGATAATGAAGTACCATATTTTTACGGATTCCAAGGAAATGAGACATCATATTTATATAATGTTCAAAGAGAATTAAGAGATCATTTTTGAATGGATTTAGAAATAATAAAACACCGTATTTTTACGGATTCCAAGGAAACGAGACATCATAGTTGTATGATGTTCAAAGAGAATTAAGAGACCATTTTTTAATGGACTCAGAGAAAATGAAATACCGTATTTTTACGGATTCCAAGGAAACGAGACATCATATTGGTATGATGTTCAAAGAGAATTAAGAGACCATTTCTGACTGGACTCAGAGAGAATGAAATACCATATTTATACGGATTCCAAGGAAATGAGACATCACATTTGTATGATGCTCAAAGAAAATAAGAGACCATAGTTGTATGGACTCGAAGAGAATGGAATACTGTAGACACCCCATTTTGTTTTGTTTTAATCAACAAATAAATTAGTGTGTTAAATCCATGTGAGAACCCCCTCTATCATTGATTTATATGTTTTAGGTCATTAATATCTTGATCTGACTTTACGGATCATCAATCGGGACAAAATAAGCTAGGGTCACTTCATAGCCCGGACCCTGATTCCATTCCGAGACCCGATTTCCGTAAATCGTTAGATCAATGGCAGATCTTGACCTGGGTCTAACCATCCAAAACCACCTAACCTCTCCTCTCATCCTAACCATCCAAACCTCACCTAACCTCACCTAACCTCTCCTCTCATCCTAACCATCCAAACCTCACCTAACCTCACCTAACCTCACCTAACCTTACCTAACCCCACCTAACCTTACCTAACCTCATCCTCTCATCCTAACCATCCAAAACCACCTAACCTCACCTAACCTCCTATCCCATTCTCCTATAAATACCCTCTCATCCCACCATCCAAGAGGAGAAAAAAAAGAACCCCTCTCTTAGAAAATTCATCCCTCTCCCTCATCTCTTCAAGGGTTCGGCCATCCTTGCCGGATCGGGTGATTTTATACGTTGGGTGATATATATCAAAAGCAGTCATTATCAAGCAAGGAATCATCTTCAAAGAATTAACATCAAAGAAAAATCAAACACAAAGTGGGTTTCCAAAGAGGTAGGCATTTATTTCAATTCTATGTAGGGTCTGTTTTCATACATATCTTTTACTTTAAAAGAAAAACCATGTTAGGAAGCATGTAGGGTCTGTTTTCCCCCTGGTTAGCCTCTGGTTAGACCCTGGTTGCACCCAGGTTCGCTGCTGGTTGCACCCAGGTTCGATGCTGGTTGCACCCTGGTTCCCTACTGGTTCGCACCCTGGTTCCCTACTGGTTCGCACCCTGCTTCCCTGCTGGTTGCACCCTGGTTCCCTACTGGTTGCACCCTGGTTCCCTGCTGGTTGCACCCTGGTTCCCTACTGGTTCGCACCCTGGTTCGATATTGGTTCGCACCCTGGTTCCCTGCTGGTTCGCACTCTGGTTAGACCCTGGTTGCACCCAGGTTCGTTGCTGGTTGCACCCTGGTTCCCCTGCTGGTTCGCACCCTGGTTCCCTGCTGGTTCGCACCCTGGTTCCCTGCTGGTTCGCACCCTGGTGCACCCTGGTCCGCACCCTGGTTTGTACCCTGCTTCCTCCTAGTTAGACCATGGCTAGTCTCGGGTTTGCTCCTAACTTAGACCTGACTCACTTGACCCTAACCATTAACCCAATCCAACCAAGTCATATCCCAACACAATCCGAGTCGCATGTCTGAATCCATTTGGCCAAATCTCATAAGCCCGCCCACTTTGAATTCCGAAAATTCAAACCCTTGATGATTCCTATATGCTCAATTCTTTGATGCAAATTCCCAATTCCAAAATCCCATTGCTAGATCAATGTTTCTGAATCTCAAGTCCAATGCTCAAATGCAAACCCGATTCCAGATACAAATACCAATTCTGTCTTCCAAAATCCGAGCAACCTCCCCGCGGAACTACGTGTGGCTTGATCCCCATCGCGGGGTACGTAGGCAATTTGGCACTCCCAAGTTCAGTCGCACCTTTCTCTATCTTTCTCATTCCCTCACACTATTTCATCATCTCTTCCATCCCTTTTTTCACTAACCTCGAGAATTTAAATCGATTTGTCTTGTGTCTTTCAGAACCGTTGGATCACGGTTTCCGTCGTAAGGACCCTTAGAGCCCAATTTAGGAACACCGGTGTCGTGTCGTGTCCTAAGTTTTAGGGAGTCCTAGAGTTAGGAGTCCGGCCTCATCACGGACGCTTGCTATGTATAGCAACCGTGCCATAGGTCTAGTTACACTAGTCACCCAATCTTTCCCTAGGACAAGCCTAGTAAACTAGGATGTAAGGCAAACCTGCATTAGTCTAAGGGACCATTTGCATTTAGATGAGAATCATATAGCATCTTAGATGAAATCCTAAGATAATAAAATCTTCAACTTGAATTAAATAACTTCTCCTAAAACTGTTGAAACAGTCAATCCCGTCTAGGTCGGTGTCTTAGTTGAGTTAGGCATATGTAACTTAGCTTAGGTGCACCGAACTACGTCGACTCTGATCCCAGTGAGGCTTGGGTACGTAGGCAGCTTGGATGTCTGATGGCATACCACCCGCGAGTCGGCACCACAAACAAATTGTGGTGTTTTGTATATTAATTTTCTTGTAAATGCTTAATCAAATCACTTAGGATTTTCCATGAAATTAGAATTCTAGGAGAACTTTCACTTAGATTGAATCCAGACAAATTAATAAATCAAGATACACATCTAGGATTCACATTGAAATTAGATCATAGGATGCATGCCACTTAGTTCGCACATTAACATAGAGTTGAATGAGCCATTTAAAATAAATTTAAAAGAGTTAGCTTTTGGAATCGAAGACCGATTATCGGGCAGGAATGGTGCATGTGGCGGATAACTCCCCATACCTTCCATTCTCGTAACCAGGTAGCGAGTCTAGATTTCTGGTTAATTACGGGTCCTAGATCCCACATCTAGGTGGCGACTCTGTCAGTCTCTTTCGTGTGGAATTCGGATTGCCTTAGTGATCCCAAGTTCACAGGAAAGATTAATTCAAATCAACATTAAAAGGCACACGCCAATCGCGTGGGTACGAGAGACCAAGAGAGAGAGCGCGGCGGCTCGCGCCCCACGCCCCTCTCGTGGGATCAGGGTACCACAGTCTGGCGACTCTGCTGGGGACCACCTAACTTCATTAAAATTTCAAAAGATAATTCATTTGAATTTAATTTAACTGGCTCATAAAAACTCTATACTTGTTAGATTAGTTTATCTCGTTTTATTTTCTCATCACATTTTACTCGAACTTAATTTAACAAAACCTGAAGGCATCATAGATTGCGCGAACTTATTGCACACACTTACATCACTTTCATCTAAACCCCTGCATCTCACATGCACACACGTCCTATTTTAGGAACCCGGAGTGTTATCTAGCATGGTTGACTGGGATTTCATCACCTGGTGCCTCTGTGCTAGAGAAGCATTCCACCCTTAGCCTAGTACCTTTATGGTACGTAAACGGATCTCTTGTTCACGTACTGATACGCCGGACACTGGTACAGTATATCGAACATGGATTCGCGCTAAGGGGACTCTTGGCCTTACCCCTAGATTAACCCACACATGCATGCAGTATACGAACACATGTGCACCACATGTGTGAGCCTAGTTTAGGATATCTTACCCATTTGTGTCTAGATTAGGCCGTAGTCCATCTTCCAATGGCTACGATCGGTCCTAGGTACACAAACAAAGTCATGAGTCGAGATCCTCTCTCCACTCCGCTAGATTAGGATTAGGGTTGATGCCTTCAGGTAACACTGTTAAAATGTGCGAAGACTAAAAACTTTTCCTTTGGGGTTAGGATATAAATCACATCATTTCCAAAGATCTCATAGGATTAGTCATTCATGATCTATCCGTTGAAAGCAATCTTATACTATCTCATCTAATCTCTTGATCGTGCGTCTTTCATTCTTCTGTCATACGATTCGATCGTATCTTCATGCCATCCCCTAACTGGCAGGAGCAGAATCTCACAATCTTTCGATTATGCAATCTCATGATCTGATCATGCCTGGTCCAGATGATCCAATCTTGCTTGTACCCTTGGTCTTTTCTTACTCTAAGGGCAACCTTTTTCAAGAATATTTTGCTAAGTCCTTCAGAGTTCACTATCATAATCCTTGAACTAGGGGCGTTCCCCTATGCGAATCAGTAATCATGGTCAGTACAATTGTTGAGTCCGGTCTTACATTTCAAGGTCAATGCCTAGTCCAGGCAAGATATCTTCTGCTTCTCTTTTTTATTTAGAGTTGTGAATCCTAAGAATGTTCAGGATAGGTCATCAGATGTAATAGCCATTTCTTTAAATAAAAATTTCAGTTCCAAAAGTTCATTGGTGTCTGTTTCTTAAGTGTGCTTCTGATCTTAAAATAAGACTCCCTCATCAAATGAGGACAAAATTGACGAAACTCCACTTGAGTCACAACGATTACTTGAACAAGAGGAGGAGCGCCAATCTCAGCCTTTCAAAGATGAAATTAAAGTGGTAAACACTGGCACTGAAACCTTGATCCAGTAAATGCCGATTGAAAATACATTACCCTCTGAAGAGTGTGAAGAATTGGTAAACCCATTTTGAGGATAAAAAGATGGTCCGGTAAGCGTTACCATTAATGCCAAGAGAAAGACCCAGATAGAAGGTTCAAGAAAGAATGAAGTGAATATCATATGCTATGCAAAGGGCATGGAGTGGAAACAACTTTCATATTTCCAATCAATGACCTTGGTTCTCAAATTCATAACATGAAGCTAACAAATTCAAGATAAGAAGTTCAAGAGCAAGTATTGAAAAGTGGTCATCAGATATCAAGAGTTACAAATCCATAAATGGACGATGTCAAAGAACAAGTTTCGCTCTATGAAAGTCGAAAGCACGTATTAGAATCTTGAAAGAAGAAGATCCATTATCTCTTACCTGGAAATGCCGTCAAACTCCGAAAAAAAAAAATGAAAAAAATAATAATAATCAGTACCAGAGGGACTCTAGTAAACTAGATCGACTCCCAATCTGAACATCGGAAGGCCTCCTTTGGCCGAATAAATCCCAAAATCAGAACCCAAGGTCAAAAGAATACCGGTTTGCAAACCCTTCGAGCCTGAATAAAATTTTCTTGAAAACCCATCAAACTCGGGGCATTCGCCCCGAACTACGCGAGACCTGATCCCTATACTGGGGTACGTAGGCAACTCGGTTGAACCGAGTTCGGTCGATTCAAAAAGGAAAAGAAATTCAATCCTTTCAAAAAAAAAAGAGAGGGACAAGTTCCAAAAGAAGAGAAGTTAATTGTTCCAGAAAGAAAAGAAAAAAGGAAAAAAAAATCAAACAATTTATCTTCAAACTAGGGGCATTCGCCCTGAACTACACACGACCTGATTCCTACCTTGGGATATGTAGGCGACCTGTTCACAGGTTCGGTCGAAATCTTTGTTGAGCCTTAAGCCATTCTTTGAAAAGCCCTATCCTACCTATAAAAGTCCTTCTGGTGTTCAGAACTAATGAGCTAGGTCCTGAGATACAATAAAAAAATGAAATGATGATGAATAAGAAAAATAACGGAGTTTGAAGATCTGCTAGACTGAAAACCTGAAAGGGCGGTCTAGGCAAAATTTAAGATCATTCCCCTGCTAAGTTGAAAACCCGAAAGGGCGGCTTAGGCAAAAGCTAAGGGGATAGCCTGCTGGATCGAAAACCTAGAAAGGTGGTTCAGGCAAAAGTTAAGGCTAGCGCGGTCCGCCAAGTTAAAAACCCTGAAGAGGTGATTTGGTCACGGTAAGAGAATCAGTATAAGAAGGCAACAGCCGGTATCAAGACTGAAGATCAACTGAAGTTCAAGCAAATTCAAGTGATATCCTCAAAACTGGGGGCATTGAAGCTAAGCAATCTTAGGGGTCGTAATTAAATTCTTGAGGCATTACTGTTTCGAGGAAGAAGTCCGGTGTTTACCAATTGAAAAACTATTCCTTGAAAGGATAGACTTACCAAACAAAACATTAACTAAGTCAGAAGCATCACTATGTTTGTCAGTATAGTCAGTCAATCTTTATTATTCTAAGTTCACTCCTTCAGGGCTGCTCAATCCTTTGAGTAGTGCCTTTCATCTAAGTTTTCTCTTTAGAAAGAGTCAATTGTCGTTCCTATGTCCAAATGATGTAACTGTCTTGGTGAAGGAGGCCAGGCCTAGGCAGCTCCCTGCAATTATACCTGAAAGAGCTCGAGAATTTAGTCAAACAACTTCATTTCAAAGAAGATCAGCTCAGAAAAATTCAGAAGTAGAAACATCAGAAAGCCCAGCTTCCGTAAAAAGATCATACCCCAGGAAGGCACCTTAAGCTTGGAAGAACCTCAGATGCAATGGTGGTTGAGCCAATTTCTCAGAAAGATGAACCATTCAAATTCATAATTCCCTTCCGGTTAGTTATCCTGGTCAAGAAATGTTTATCTAAACACCTGTCAAGAAGCAGATCCCGCTTTTCCATGTTAATATCCAAGAGAGTCGTTGTTCTAAATTACCAATCTCAAATGTCTTGTTCAAGGTTTCAGTTATCAAAATCCCCAGAAGACAAGACCAGCAGTCTCTTTGAGAAAAATCTTGTTGAAGTTTCATAAAAATGTTCCTAATCCATTCTTGCTAGTAATGGTTCTTCGTTCCAAAGGTTTGCCGTTTCATCATTCGTCAAAGTCCTAGTTTCCAACATCTTTGTCGGGCACGATCCATAATATCCCCGATTTCATTGAGTTCAAAAAAATAAAAAATTCATCAAATCCAATCTTACGTCAAATTCAAGTTCATGGAAAATCTCTAAATTCTTCGAGCCCGTTTGTGAACGGTACCTCTTTTCTCGAGCCCATTTGCAAATGGCCTCGTCTTCTCCTTGAGCCCGTTTGTGAACGGTGCCTCATCTCTCGAGTCCATTTGTGAATGGTTTCGTCTTCTCCTTGAGCCCATTTGTGAACGGTGCCTCATTTTCTGAGTTCATTTATGAATGGTCTCATGTCCTCCTTGAGCCCGTTTGTGGACGGTGCCTCATTTCTCAAAAAATCAAAAATTCATCAAATCCAATCCCCAATTCAAAAAATCCAATCCTACGTCAAATTCAAATTCATAAAAATCTCTAAATTTTTCATTGTTGAATTCATCAATCAAAGCTATCTTGTGTCGTCGAGCCCGTTTGTGAACGGTGCCTCTTTTCTCGAGGCCATTTGTGAATGGTCTCATCTTCTCCTTGAGCCCGTTTGCGGACGGTACCTCATTTTCCAAAAATAAAAAAAATTTATCAAATCCAAATCCTTAATTAAAAAAAAATCCAATTCTACGTCGAATTCAAATTCATGAAAACCTCTAAATTCTTTGAGCCCGTTTGTGAACGGTGCCTCTTTTCTCGAGGCCATTTGTGAATGGTCTCGTCTTTTCCTTGAGCCCGTTTGCGGACGGTACCTCATTTCTCAAAAATAAAAAAAATTCATCAAATCCAATCCCCGATTCAAACAAATCCAATCTTACGTCAAATTCAAGTTCATGAAAAATCTCATGTCCTCTTTGAGCCCTTTTGTGAAAGGTGCATCATTTCTCGAGTCCATTTGTGAATGGTCTCGTCTTCTCCTTGAACCCGTTTGTGAACAGGTTTCTCATTCTCTGAGTCCATTTGTGAATGGTCTCATGTCCTCTTTGAGCCCGTTTGTGAACGGTGCCTCTTTTCTCGAGGCCATTTGTGAATGGTCTCATCTTCTCCTTGAGCCCATTTGCGGACGGTACCTCATTTTCCAAAAATAAAAAAAATTATCAAATCCAAATCCTTAATTAAATAAAAAATAAAAAATCCAATCCTACGTCAAATTCAAGTTCATAAAAAATCTCTAAATTCTTCGAGCCCGTTTGTGAACGGGGCCGCCTCATTTCTCGAGTCCATTTGTGAATGGTCTCGTCTTCTTCTTGAACCCATTTGTGAACGGTGTCTCATTTTTTGAGTCCATTTGTGAATGGTCTCATGTCCTCCTTGAGCCCGTTTGTGAATGGTGCCTCATTTCTCTAGTCCATTGGTGAATGGTCTCGTCTTCTCCTTGAACCTATTTGTGAACGGTGTCTCATTTTTTGAGTCCATTTGTGAATGGTCTCATGTCCTCTTTGAGCCCTCTTGTGAAAGGTGCCTCATTTCTCGAGTCCATTTGTAAATGGTCTCGTCTTCTCCTTGAACCCGTTTGTGAACGGTGCCTCATTTCTCGAATCCATTTGTGAATGGTCTCGTCTTCTCCTTGAGCCCGTTTGTGAACGGTGCCTCATTTCTCGAGTCCATTTGTGAATGGTCTCGTCTTCTCCTTGAGCCCGTTTGTGAATGGTGCCCCATTTCTCGAGTCCATTTGTGAATGGTCTTGTCTTATCCTTGAGCCCGTTTGTGAACGGTGCCTCATTTCTCGAGTCCATTTGTGAATGGTCTTGTCTTCTCCTTGAGCCCGTTTGTGAACGGTGCCTCATTTCTCGAGTCCATTTGTGAATGGTCTTGTCTTCTCCTTGAGCCCGTTTGTGAACGGTGCCTCATTTCTCGAGTCCATCTGTGAATGGTTTTCTATCCTCCTTGAGGCCGTTTGTGAACGGTGCCTCATTATCCAAGTCCATTTGGGAATGCTTCTTATCCTCGTTGAACCCGCTTGTGAGCGGCGTCTCATCTCCTTCTAAAAACTGTTTGAGAGCGATCTTTGTCCTTTCCCTTCAGAATCCATTCGAAAATGATATCTCATTCTCTAATTGCCCGTTTGTGAACGGCGCCGCATCGAGTTTTTTTATTATTCAAGTTCTAGGGTTTCATCTAAGGTTTTGCATTATGTTAAGGTGCGTTGTGTCTAGAGAGTCCTTTGTCGATTAAAGCTACGCAAAATGGTTCTGTCATTTTTAACTTTGGTATTCAATGACTACGTCATCTCTACCAAAGAGGGGCATCTGTAGACACCCCATTTTGTTTTGTTTTAATCAACAAATAAATTAGTGTGTTAAATCCATGTGAGAACCCCCTCTATCATTGATTTATATGTTTTAGGTCATTAATATCTTGATCTGACTTTACGGATCATCAATCGGGACAAAATAAGCTAGGGTCACTTCATAGCCCGGACCCTGATTCCATTCCGAGACCCGATTTCCGTAAATCGTTAGATCAATGGCAGATCTTGACCTGGGTCTAACCATCCAAAACCACCTAACCTCTCCTCTCATCCTAACCATCCAAACCTCACCTAACCTCACCTAACCTCTCCTCTCATCCTAACCATCCAAACCTCACCTAACCTCACCTAACCTCACCTAACCTTACCTAACCCCACCTAACCTTACCTAACCTCATCCTCTCATCCTAACCATCCAAAACCACCTAACCTCACCTAACCTCCTATCCCATTCTCCTA
Organism: Tasmannia lanceolata; assembly: GCF_043159265.1. Classification (NCBI taxonomy): domain Eukaryota; kingdom Viridiplantae; phylum Streptophyta; class Magnoliopsida; order Canellales; family Winteraceae; genus Tasmannia; species Tasmannia lanceolata. Next base: position 22,205,162 of record NW_027518696.1, on the reverse strand, counting down.
TAAATACCCTCTCATCCCACCATCCAAGAGGAGAAAAAAAAGAACCCCTCTCTTAGAAAATTCATCCCTCTCCCTCATCTCTTCAAGGGTTCGGCCATCCTTGCCGGATCGGGTGATTTTATACGTTGGGTGATATATATCAAAAGCAGTCATTATCAAGCAAGGAATCATCTTCAAAGAATTAACATCAAAGAAAAATCAAACACAAAGTGGGTTTCCAAAGAGGTAGGCATTTATTTCAATTCTATGTAGGGTCTGTTTTCATACATATCTTTTACTTTAAAAGAAAAACCATGTTAGGAAGCATGTAGGGTCTGTTTTCCCCCTGGTTAGCCTCTGGTTAGACCCTGGTTGCACCCAGGTTCGCTGCTGGTTGCACCCAGGTTCGATGCTGGTTGCACCCTGGTTCCCTACTGGTTCGCACCCTGGTTCCCTACTGGTTCGCACCCTGCTTCCCTGCTGGTTGCACCCTGGTTCCCTACTGGTTGCACCCTGGTTCCCTGCTGGTTGCACCCTGGTTCCCTACTGGTTCGCACCCTGGTTCGATATTGGTTCGCACCCTGGTTCCCTGCTGGTTCGCACTCTGGTTAGACCCTGGTTGCACCCAGGTTCGTTGCTGGTTGCACCCTGGTTCCCCTGCTGGTTCGCACCCTGGTTCCCTGCTGGTTCGCACCCTGGTTCCCTGCTGGTTCGCACCCTGGTGCACCCTGGTCCGCACCCTGGTTTGTACCCTGCTTCCTCCTAGTTAGACCATGGCTAGTCTCGGGTTTGCTCCTAACTTAGACCTGACTCACTTGACCCTAACCATTAACCCAATCCAACCAAGTCATATCCCAACACAATCCGAGTCGCATGTCTGAATCCATTTGGCCAAATCTCATAAGCCCGCCCACTTTGAATTCCGAAAATTCAAACCCTTGATGATTCCTATATGCTCAATTCTTTGATGCAAATTCCCAATTCCAAAATCCCATTGCTAGATCAATGTTTCTGAATCTCAAGTCCAATGCTCAAATGCAAACCCGATTCCAGATACAAATACCAATTCTGTCTTCCAAAATCCGAGCAACCTCCCCGCGGAACTACGTGTGGCTTGATCCCCATCGCGGGGTACGTAGGCAATTTGGCACTCCCAAGTTCAGTCGCACCTTTCTCTATCTTTCTCATTCCCTCACACTATTTCATCATCTCTTCCATCCCTTTTTTCACTAACCTCGAGAATTTAAATCGATTTGTCTTGTGTCTTTCAGAACCGTTGGATCACGGTTTCCGTCGTAAGGACCCTTAGAGCCCAATTTAGGAACACCGGTGTCGTGTCGTGTCCTAAGTTTTAGGGAGTCCTAGAGTTAGGAGTCCGGCCTCATCACGGACGCTTGCTATGTATAGCAACCGTGCCATAGGTCTAGTTACACTAGTCACCCAATCTTTCCCTAGGACAAGCCTAGTAAACTAGGATGTAAGGCAAACCTGCATTAGTCTAAGGGACCATTTGCATTTAGATGAGAATCATATAGCATCTTAGATGAAATCCTAAGATAATAAAATCTTCAACTTGAATTAAATAACTTCTCCTAAAACTGTTGAAACAGTCAATCCCGTCTAGGTCGGTGTCTTAGTTGAGTTAGGCATATGTAACTTAGCTTAGGTGCACCGAACTACGTCGACTCTGATCCCAGTGAGGCTTGGGTACGTAGGCAGCTTGGATGTCTGATGGCATACCACCCGCGAGTCGGCACCACAAACAAATTGTGGTGTTTTGTATATTAATTTTCTTGTAAATGCTTAATCAAATCACTTAGGATTTTCCATGAAATTAGAATTCTAGGAGAACTTTCACTTAGATTGAATCCAGACAAATTAATAAATCAAGATACACATCTAGGATTCACATTGAAATTAGATCATAGGATGCATGCCACTTAGTTCGCACATTAACATAGAGTTGAATGAGCCATTTAAAATAAATTTAAAAGAGTTAGCTTTTGGAATCGAAGACCGATTATCGGGCAGGAATGGTGCATGTGGCGGATAACTCCCCATACCTTCCATTCTCGTAACCAGGTAGCGAGTCTAGATTTCTGGTTAATTACGGGTCCTAGATCCCACATCTAGGTGGCGACTCTGTCAGTCTCTTTCGTGTGGAATTCGGATTGCCTTAGTGATCCCAAGTTCACAGGAAAGATTAATTCAAATCAACATTAAAAGGCACACGCCAATCGCGTGGGTACGAGAGACCAAGAGAGAGAGCGCGGCGGCTCGCGCCCCACGCCCCTCTCGTGGGATCAGGGTACCACAAATACCATATTTATACGGATTCCAAGAAAATGAGACATCACATTTGTATGATGCTCAAAGAGAATAAGAGAACAATTTTGAATGGACACAGAAAGAATGAAATACCGTATTTTTACGGTTTCCAAGGAAACGAGACATCAATATGATGTTCAAAGAGAATAAGAGACCATAGTTGTATGGACTCGAAGAGAATGAAATACCGTATTTATACGGAGTTCATGAAAATGAGACATCACATTTGTATGATGCTCAAAGAGAATAAGAGACCATTTTTTAATAGACTTAAAGAGAATGAAATACCGTATTTTTACGGATTCCAAGGAAATGAGACATCACATTTGTATGATGCTCAAAGAGAATAAGAGATAATTTTTTAATGGACTCAGAGAGAATGAAATACCGTATTTATACAGATTCCAAGGAAATGGGACATCACATTTGTATGATGCTTAAAGAGAATAAGAGACCACAGTTGTATGGACTCGAAGAGAATGGAATACCATATTTATACGGATTCCAAGGAAATGAGACCGTAATTGTACGGACTCGGAAGGAACATGACGCCATAATTATACGGACCCTAAAGGAAATGAGACACTGTAGTTATACAGCCTCAAAGGAAATAGGACACTGTAGTCATACAGGCCTAAAAGGATAAGAGTCCATAGTCATATGGACTCAAAGAGAATGAGACAGCGTAGTTGTACGGGTTCAAAAGAGATAAGACAACTTCTATTGAGATGAATTAATGAATTCAACAATGAAGAATTTGTAGATTTTTCATGAACTTGAATTTGAGGTAAACTCGAATTTGATGAATTTTAGATGCTTGAAATTGGTGTATGATGAAATCGGGGACAACAGAAATCGTGCCCGATGAAGATATGGGAAACTAAGACTTTGACGAATAACGAGACGACAAACCTTAGGAACTATGCAACATGATTAACGAGAATGGTTTAAGAACGCTATCAGGAAGCTTCAACATGATTTTTTTTTCGCAAAGAGATTGTCTGTCTTTTCTTCTGGGGATTTTGATAACTGAAACCTTGATCTAACTACCTGGTATTGGTAATCTAGAACAACGGCTCTCTTGGATACTGAAAATTGGGAAGTGGGATTTTTCCTTTGATAGGTGTTTAGATAAACACTTCTTGACCATGATAATATTCAACTACCAGGAAGGAAAATTTTTTTTTAAGGGTTCATCTTTCTGAGAAACTGGCCCAATCATCATCACATATGAAATCCTCCATGCCTCATGTGCCTTTCTGGGATATGGTCCTCTTATGGAAACTCCACTTCCCGATGTTTCTACTTCAGAATGCTTCTGAGGTGATCTTCTTTAAAACGAAGCTCTTTGACTAGATTCTCGAGATCTTTTCTTTAGGATTAACTTGGCACAGGTACAATCGCAGGGAGCTGATGACACCGGGCCTATTTCACTGAGACAGTTGCATCATTTGGACACAAGGACGACGACTGACTCTTCTTAAAGAGGAAATTTGGGTAAATGACACTATTCAAAGGATTGAGAAACTCCGAAAGAGTGAACTTAGAATGACAAAGATTGACTAACTACACTGACAGACACAGTGATGCTTCTGACTTAATTAACGTTTTGTTTGGTAAGTCTATCTTTTCAAAGAGTAGTTTCTTAATTAATAAACACTGGACTTCTTCCTTAAAACAGTAATGCCTCAAGGATTTGGTTACCATTCCTAGGATTGCTTGGTTTCAATGCCCCCAATTTCTAGGATGACACTCGAACTCGCTTGAACTTCTTTTTTATCTTCAGTCTTGATACCGGCTGTAGCCTTCTTATAATGATTCTCTTACCGTGACCAAGTCATCTCTTCAGGGTTTTTAACTTGGCGGACCGTGCTAGCCTTAACTTTTGCCTGAATCGCCTTTCTAGGTTTTCGATCCAGCAGGCTATCTCCTTAGCTTTTGCCTAAGCCGCCCTTTAGGGTTTTCAACTTAGCAGGGGAATGATCTTAAATTTTGCCTAAACCGCCTTTTCAGGTTTTCAGTCTAGCAGATCTTCAAACTCCGTTCTTTTTCTTATTAATCATTTTTTTTTTAGTAATAGATCTTTCATTCTGAACATCTGAAGGACTTTATAGGTAGGATAGGGCTTTTCAAAGAATGGCTTACGGTTAAACAAAGATTTCGACCGAACTTGTGAACAGGTTGCCTACGTATCCCAGGATAGGAATCAGGTCGTGCGTAGTTCAGGGCGAATGCCCCTAGTTTGAAGATAAATTGTTTCAAGGTTAATTGATTTTTCTTTTTTTGTTTCTTTCTGGAATGATTGACTTCTCTTCTTTTGGAACTTGTCCCTTTTTTTTTTCTGGAACGATTGAATTTCTTTTCTTTTTTTGAATCGACCGAACTCGGTTCAACCGAGCTGCCTACGTACCCCAGTGTAGGGACCAGGTCTCGCTTAGTTCGGGGCGGATGCCCCCAGTCAGGCTCGAAGGGTTTGCAAACCGGTATTCTTTTGCGCTGGGTTATGATTTTGGGATTTATTCGGCCAAAGGAGGCCTTCCAATGTTCAGATTGGGAATCGATCTAGGTTACTAGAGTCTCTCTAGTACTGATTATTTATATATATATATATATATATATATATATATATATTTCACGGAGTTTGATGATATTTTCCGGTAAGAGATAATGATTCTTCTTCCTTTTAGATATTAATAAGTAATTTAACTTTTAGAGTGCATACTGGTTTTTGGACATCATTTCATCCTTGAATCGGTGGCTCTTGATATTTTGATGATCGCTCTAAGATGATTGCTCTTGCACTTTTCATATTAAATTTGATGGCTTTACATTGTCACTGGTGAAACCTGTGACCGGGGCCATTGACTGGAGATATGGAAGTTGTTTCGAATCCATGCTCCTTGTATAGCATGTGATATTCACTTCATTCTTTCTTGAACCTTCTATCTGGGTCTTTCTCCTTGCATTAATGGTAGCGCTTACTGGACCATCTCTTTATTCTCGAAATGAGCTTATCAATTCCTCACACTCTAATGTATTTTCAATAAGCGTTCACTGAATCAAAGTTTCAGTGCCAATGTTTATTATTTCAATTTTCTCTTTGAGAGGCTGAGCTCGGCGCTCCTCCTCTTGTTTGAGCATATGCTGCAACTCAAGAGGAGTTTCGTCGGCATCTTCTTTTTCATTCGAGGAGGGAGTATTATTCTCATTGTTTATTAAAGTCAGAAGCACACGTTGGAATGTATAGAGAAAGCAAGTTTAATTGAATTGAAAATGACTACATCTAATAAGACTTATCCTGAACAGACTAAGGATTTACATTCTTGACTCAAAAATAAAAGTAAGAAAAGACTCAACTGGACTAGAAATTTATTCAAACTTTTAGAAGATTGCACTCGATAACTGGACTCGACATCGTGACTGGACTTAATTAAAAGAACAAAAGAACTAAGACTGCTGCAATTGTCTAGCTTTGGAGGCTCGGCGAGGGCTGGCTCATAACTAGACATGTTCCTTTTGTTAACCCTGGGTCGTCTAAGCATCGAGATCATCCGGCGACAGGGGATCAAGGAATCCTTCTGGCAACACTACGTTTATATCTCCTCCGGCATCTGAGTCACTGTCGTCGTTACTGCTACTACTGAGCTCGATTATCGGATTTGGTTTGGATGGTCCTTCGTGTTCATGCTCATGAGTCAGAGACTTGAGTGGTTCCTTAGAGCTTTGACTGGCCGAGTTCCATATAACAAAACTTCCTTCTCTATCATCTTGGAGCTTACAATTGATCTTCATTTGTTGCTTCATTTGATGAATCTCCTGCGCGAGGGCGGTCACTTGTCTAGAGAGATTCAGAATCAATCCTTCAGAACCCGTGGCCATGGAACTTTGAGCACGCCCATATGCCATAGAGAAGCTAGGGCTTTTTCCTTTAGAGGTAACATCAGCCGAGCCAAATATCTCATTCAATTGAGCCCTGATGCAACGATTCTCTTCTTTAAGCTCTTGCAATTGTTGGAGAATAAGAGCCAAGGTATCAGCAATGGTATTGGACCGGGTATTTCTCGAGCTTTCAACCAAAGAAGCTGACGGAGGAAATGGTGCAGAATCTGGATCAACAATGGAAGGTAGTGGAGAGCCAGGCCTCATTTGTAATAATGAATTGATCCGGACCCGAAAAATATTAGACATGGCTATGACAGTTCCTGGAATGGAAACAAGGAATATAAAGTGTAAGCTTGACATTCAAGGTGCGCTCTCTACTTGACGACTGAAAGATGGTTATGGGTTAAATAAGCAATTGAAATGACAGAATGAATCCTATAATGATTGAGACATGATGATGGCGACTCAAATGCACTAGGGGATGCCCCTAGTTTAAGGGTCATGGGAATAGACTCTGAGAGGCTTATCGAAATAATCTTGTAACAGGATACCCCTAGAGTAAGAAGAGACCAATGATATAAACAAGATTGGATCATCTGGACCAGGTATGATCAGATCATGAGATTGCATAATCGAAAGATTGTGAGATTCTGTTCCTGCCAGTTAGGGGATGGTATGAAGATACGATCGAATCGTATGACAGAAGAATGAAAGACACACGATCAAAAGATTAGATGAGATTACATAGGATTGCTTTCAACGAATAGATCAGGAATGACTAATCCTATGAGATCTTTGAAAATGATGGATTTATATCCTAACCCCAAAGGAAAAGTTTTTTATTCTTTTTACATTTTGACAAGGGTTACATGAAGGCATCAATCATAATCCTAATCTCACAAAGTGGAGAGAGGATCTCGACTCATGACTTTGTTTGTGTACCTAAGGACCGATCGTAGCCATTGGAAGATGGACTACGGCCTAATCTAGACACAAATGGGTAGGATATCCATGTGTTCGTATACTACATGCATGTGTGGGTTAATCTAGGGGTAAGGCCAAGAGTTCTCTTAGCGCGAATCCGTGCTCAATATACTGTACCAGTGTCCGGCGTATCAGTACGTAAAGGGTGGAATTCTTCTCTAGCACAGAGGCACCAGGTGATGAAATCCCAGTCAACCATGCTAGATAACACTCTGGGTTCCTAAAATAGGATGTGTGTGCATGTGAGATGCAAGAGTTTAGATGCAAGTGATGTAAGTGTGTGCAATATGTTTACGCAATCTATGATGCCTTCAGATTTTGTTAGATTAAGTTTGACTATTATGTGATGAGAAAGTAAACAAACTAATCTACCAAGCATATAAGAGATAGAGTTTTTATGAGCCAGTTAAATTAAATTCAAATGAGTTATCCTTTGAAGTTTTAATGAAGTTAGGTGATCCCCAGCAGAGTCGCCAAACTGTGGGACCCGATCCCGCGAGAGAGGTGAGGCGCAAGCCGCCACGCTCTCTCTTGGTCTCTCGTACCCACGCAAATGGCGTGTGCTTTTTATTATTGATTTTAATTACCCAACCAAGCAGGCAGCAACCAAGCCATAGGGTGCAATCAAACGTGCAACCCAGTACCCATAAGGGCAGGGGTAAGCCGCCGAGCCTAGCAAGGTGTGATTTAATTCATCTTTTCCGTGAACTTGGGATCACTAAGGCAATCCGAATTCCACTCAAAAGATAATGACAGAGTCGCCACCTAGATGAGGGATCTAAGACCCATAATTTACCAGAAATCTAGACTCGTTACCTGGTTACGAGAATGGAAGGTATGGGGAGTTACCACCACATGCACTATTCCTACCCGATAATCGGTCTTCAATTCCAAAAGTTAACTCTTTTGAATTTCTTTTAAATGGCTCATTTAACTCTATATTAATGTGCGAACTACATGACATGCATCCTAAGATCTAATTTCAGTGTAATTCCTAAATGTGTATCTTGATTTTCTTAATTTGTCTGAATTCAATCTAAGTGAAAGTTCTCCTAAAATTCTAATTTCATGGAAAGTCCTAAGTGATTTAATTACTTTTAATTTAAGGATTAATATACAAAATCCCACCACTAATGTGTGGAGCCGACTCGGGCTTGGTATGCCACTCAAGTATCGAAGTTGCCTACGTATTACAGCCTCATTGGAATCAGAGTCGATCGTAGTTCGGTGCACCTGAACTAAGCTACATATGCCTAACTCATCTAGGACACCGATCTAGACTGGATTTACTGTTTTAACAGTTTAAGAGAAATTATTTAGTTTAAGTTGAAGATTTTATTATCCTAGGACTTCATCTAAGATGCTATATGGTCCTATCTAAGTGCAAGACATCTATTTAACTAATGCAGGTGAGCCTACATCCTAGGTAACTAGGCTTGTCCTATGGGAAAAAGGGGTGACTAGTGTAACTAGATCTATTGGCACGGTTGCTATCTATAGCAAACGACCGTGATGAGGCTGGACTCCTAACACTAGGACTCCCTAAAACCTAGGACACAACGAGACGTAAGTGTTCCTAAGGGGCCCTAAAGGTTCCTACAATAGGAGACCGTAATCCAACGGCTCCTAAGACGCGGATCGAGTTAATTCGATTTGTTAAACTTAATGATTTTCCATTTTTGAGGATTTTCGATTCCTAAACATCTAAGGAATATCAAAGGCTCTATGGTTCGCAAGTTTCGACCTAGAATCGCAACCATGAAAGGGAATCGTGCTCTCAACACTTGTATAATTTAGCATGTAAATTATAGTATCTTATTGCCTGGCATATTTCTCAGGATTTCCGTGGACAGTGGACTTCGGAGCCAATATCATACTATAATTTACGCACTCCAATTATGCAGGATTAATCGCAATTAGTATACGTTTACGGTTGCGATCTCGGCAGTTAGACTATCGCGGTATAGCAAATTTACATTGGAGATCTATGGACCCTAAGGTTTCTGTTTCAAACAAGTTAGGGATTAAATTCATGATGTAAAGTTAAGATTTGGTTGATGGTTTTACTGACTTTTGTGTTGATTTGCTATTAAATTATGATTTATTAACATTATGACCAGATTGCTAGGATTAGACAGTAACCCTAAGCAATCAAACTCCAACTGAGTTGAACATTCTCCAGTAACAAGATATGGATGATTTTAGCTAACTGGTAAAATTTCATGAATTATCATTAAGATTTGATATCAATTTCTAATTTTTCAAAATTTAAATCAGATTATAGATTAACACAGTAACCTATATCATATCAATTTTAAATTACTCCAAAATTTTACAGAATAAATATATAGATGATTAAATGTTACTGAAAATTTTGCATGAATTAGTATTAAGATTAGATATCAATTTCCGATTTTTTAAAAGTCAAATCAGATTGTAGATTAACACAGTAACCTATAGCATATCAATTTCAAATCAACTTAAACTCTTACAGTATAACAATAAGTATGATCTTAGAATACTGTATGACTTTCATGGATTTTTATTATGATTTGATGCCCATTTAAATTCACACAAAAATCAGATGAAACCAAAGAATTACCTAAAAAGCAAACCTAATGCTATCCTAAAATCAAATAAAAACTTCCAGTAGATATATAATAGATTATAAATGTTTGTATCAAAATTTCAAAGCTTAGAAATTAAATCTCCTCTATAAAATTGGTTTTTAAATATAAGAGATAAATTTGTTTCGTAGGCGTTAAAACCCGTTTATTAAAATAAATTGTAAAACCTTATCAAATCTTTGTAAAATTAATTGAAAATATTTCTCTAACATTCCAGTAACCAAAGTTACTGGTTTGTAAAGAAAAATTTTGAAAATATATTAATTTAATAAGAAAAAGAATTATGGCACGTAAAACGGGGAAGCGATTAGAAAACAGTAAAAATCATATTTGTTTTAAAATATTTTTCAATGGAAGCTTCCATTTATTATTAGGCTTTAATTCTGGAAAGTTTCATCAATTTTTAAAACGATTTGGTATTTATTAAAAATAGCCAAAATTTAAAATAATTAATAATCTGATTAAATAAACTCCAAAAACATGAAATTTTTTGGGTGATCTAAAAACCTTGTAAAACTACTGGAAATAATATTTCACTAAATTTAGACATGATTTGATATACTTTTGGCTCCATTCATCAAGAACTAACCCTTTTCGGGGTTATTCTTTGAAAAATAGAATGAAAAATAAAACAGCCGAACCGCGGTTGGAAATTAAGTTTTCAGTAGTTTTGTATTTTATATAAAACTCAGAAAATATTAGTTTTTAAAAAGAACCATGTTTTCAAACACTTGCTTTGATAATCTAATTTAAATCCATATTGAATAAAAACAAAAGAAAATTATTTTTAAATGGAGGAAATTTTTTTTTTGGATTAAATTTTGGATTTTGAAAACTTATAATCTATATTATAACATACTGGAATTTCAAAGAAAAACTCGTTGATTTGATCCATCAAAATTAAAACCTTAGCATGCTTTTTCTACTTCACAAAGATGAGAAATCCTTACCGTTGATCACGATCCATGTCTCTATGGTTGGTGATCCAAGATATACACTTTGTCCAACCTTTTTATACGCTAAAAAAGATCCAAAGAACACTCCAATAATCCTTGATTGTGTGATGCCTTGGAGAAGAAGAATGAATTCAAGAATTCCTTTTGTGAAGAACACTTGAGAGAGAGATGAACACATTTCAAGAGAGAGGAGGTTTTTTTCTCTTTTTTTTTTTTTGGGAGCAGAGAGAAAAAGGACGAATTTGGATTTTTTTGGATCCTTCCCAAAATTGTTTGATTGATTTTTATACAAAAAAGCTAGGGTTAAGAGAGAAATAGTAGTTTCCAATGTGAGAGCTCTCATTTTTGGCTTGTTTCCAATTTTCTCCTCTTGCTTGCTTTCTTTCTTTCTTGTTTTCAAATTGGATTTGATTCCAATCTTAATTTCTTCTCAATCAAGACATGCTATTATCATTCCACATTGCTTCTTTTGAAGAAAACTTTTTTAAGCAATCATTCCTCTTTTCCTTCTTTCCTTCTTTCCTTTTTTTATTCTTTTTATTTTTCTTTTAACAAATATGATGTCACCATTGTGACATCATCAAGGTTGGGTGCTCAACTCATGTGGGTCACCCATGTGGGGCGCCCACCATGGTGGTCGACCCATATGGGTGAACCCAGATGAGCTCCATCTTTGGGGGCTTTAGCCCAATGGGCCATTTCACACGGGTTTCGAGTTTTTCTGTAAAAAGTCAATAAAATCTTTCTAAATTCAACATTCTATATATGGAACCAACCCATTTGACATTTATTGTGCATCCCTCACACATGATCGGACCATCTTTTTTGGAAAATAACTTTTCGGACCAAAATGCCCCTATTTGACTGTTACACATCCAAATGCGACCAAAATAACCTCAGATTGGTTCACCCCTAAAGGAAAAAATTAAAAATGGAAAGTCTTTGTGGTCAAATTTCAAAAATAGAAACTTTTAAAATTGGGTCATTTCGGTGAGTAATATTAAACATGATCATTTGGTATCCCCTGAAAATACCCAAAATGCCCTCAACACTTAGAATTTTCAAATTAAGCGAAACCCCTGAGAAATTATAAATTTAGCAGGTTTTCCAAAATTCAAGAAATCATTCATAATCTCTGAGACATATTTCGGGGATCAAAAGAATTACACAGGAAAAGATCAAATTACCTCGAGGTGCTAGAATTTGGAGAGACTAGGGAAAACCTGAGAAATTCGAAAAATAGCAGATTTTCAAAAATTTATGAACAGACTCAAGATTTCTTAGACACAACTTAGGGACCAAATATGATATATTGTAAATGTCTAAAATACCCCCGAAGTGCAAGACTAAGAGAAAATCTTGAGAGATCTAAATTTAGCAGGTTTCACAAATCTTACGAAATTACTCCTAATCCATCAGCCGTACCCTCAAGATGGTTTTGGATATATGAGAAATGATTGAAATATCCATAAGATGATGAAAATGTGGAAGCCTTACGAGTTTCTAAAAATAACAGCTTTTTCAAAATTTGTAAAATCACTCAAGATTTCTCAAATATAACTCGGGGTTCAAACGAGACACATCGGGAATGACCAAAATACCCCTACAGTGCAAAATAGGCAAAAATGAGGGAAACCCTGAAAATTCTAAAAATAGCAGGTTTTTTCATTTGCTTGGAAACTAGAACTTTTATCTTTCAGAGACCAAAGGAATCCCCTAGAGACCTTAAGGATCGCGAATCAACTTCAAAACTCCCATAATGAAATGAAATCTACCCTAAAATGCATGGATGCCTAATTCTAGGTGGAATACGGACTCGAAACTTGACAAACTATCAAATCTTTTACTCTTTTAAAGTCTAGCAAAATGGGGGTGTCTACAGTAGGCAGCTTGGGATTTTTATCCCAAATCCAGCCAAACTTTATAAATAGAACTTTGTAAATCTTTAAAAAATCATTCAAACAACTTTAAAACCTTGTTTTCAAAAAACTCTTCCTTTAGAGTTAGGATTTTGTCCTAGATATGGTGAGTGTTTTGGGTGTTTTCTATTTGTGTTAGAGTTAGGAGTTTGTCCTAGCTAGGAGTCTGTCCTCGCGTCTGTAATGTCAGTTGGCGATCCGCATCACTGACTGATGACTATAATAGGGTGTGTTAGATAGCCTATCTCTTCCCTAGGGTTATAGCCTACTGCACATAGGATGTAGGGCCCACCTGTATTAGTTTAGGGCTAAAAACTGGCATTTAGTTAGGGCGTATAGGGAGTCCTAAAATCTACAATTTACTTTAACTTAAATAATCGCTCAAGAAGCTTTAACAACTAGTCAAGTCTAGTTGATCGAGTCTAGGATAGCGGTCTTAGTGTGTTAGGCATCATAGTTTAGAATAGGCATACAAGAACTACACGACCTTGATTCCTGTAGAGGCGGGGATACGTAGGTGGCTTGGAAGGATGTAAGGTCGTCCATGATTCGGGCGAAAACTCTTAGAGTTTTAGAGTTTGTTGTTAGCATTTTAGGATTTGAGTATGTTATTCGGCATTTTTCCTTGCATAGGATCATGTTAGTGTGCTTTCTTTCTTTGATTGGATTGTTTGCGATTTGCTATTCACATGTTTTAGTTATAGTTTCTACTTGACCTGTTTAGCTGTAGCTTCACCATGTTTAGATGTAGCTCTTATAGTTCTTTACTGCTTTTCATATTGCTTATGTTCATGTTTAGTTGTAGCCCTTTACTGTTTTCTTTATTGTTATTCACATGCGTAGATGTAGCTCTTTACTGCTTTAGTGTTCATCATATCAGCTATGACATGCTTAGTTGTAGTTATGCATGTGTATGTTTACTGCTTTCCTGGATGTGATGCATTAGAATTAGATGTGATGGGTTATGATTTTGTTTGTTTTCTTTTGCTCATCCCCGGGTCATGCATGTTTAGGTAGACGTTTTCTCGAGGATACTTGTTTCCATTTCACATGATTTTGCCCGAAACTCTTCAAAGTTAATAAAAGATGGCATAAGAGACCGAGTGCGCTCGGGCAAGTTGGATGCCTATCACCTTCCCAATTCGTAATCAAGCACGAACCCTTTCTTCTCTGGTTATCCGTTGCAAACAGAGCATTTATTTTTGGTTCCATAGCCTATCCATGGGTGGCGACTCTTTGTCATTTAGGTACGTCTTGGTTCGGGGATTTATCTTTGGATTAAGAGGTATCTCATTTATCGTCATAGGGCGCTTTATTTCGAGAGTTCTTTGGTAGAGCTCTCCTTCATGTGGAGATCCAAAGGACCAACGGGGGCTCATTCCTCCCCGCCTCCTCAGGATCAGGGTCCACAGGCTTCAACCGGCTGACGCGTTCCTTAGTGCCATTACTCGCCGATAAGTTTAGAGAAATTCCAAAGGGTCGATTGCTCCATCATACAAATCAAGGCGGGGCATGTTGAAATTTGTTGCAATGTCCGCATCGGAGATCCTTGGAACAAATGTTCAGGCAATCTCGCTGTCCCATTCCGCTAGGAGGTCCAGGTCGCACAGTCCCTTCATCTGTTGCTGAAGTTCCTTTATCTGGCGTTGGAGATCGGCGACGACAGTGGAGTTTTCCTTGGGCGATCGTTCCTAGTCGAGCTCTTCTCAGCGGGAGGGGGCATTTGGTGGGCAAAATTCGCGAGTGCTGGTTCTGCTACTTGATCGTCGCACCTCTTCTAGCGATTCATTTGACGGTGGTTCGGTGGCGGGCTGGTGATCGACCCGGATCCTTGTCGATGGTGGCGGGATCTCCAATTCTGGGGGTTTCGCCCTTCAGAGGATCCTCGTTCTTCTGTAACCTCAACAGGAGGTGCCTGTTCGACGGGCGAAACCACGGGTGGGGGTGGAGTCACCGGCTGTGGAGGAAGTCTTTACAGTACTTGCTGGAGAGCATTAGCAACGTCTCCAAGTTGTTGACTGAACTGGTTAAGAGCATTCATGGTGACTAGAGTGTCGCCAGAGACAACCATTTCTTTTGTTTCTATTATTTGGTCTTGATTTCGCTGGCTTGTCTGGCTTCTCGTCTCTATTCTATCGTTAGGTTGAGATGGATCTTTCGAAGCTTTAGATTTTGGCCTCGAGGTCCCACGGATGGCGCCAATCTGATGGTGCCCAAAATCCGACTGCACATACTAGCTTGGTAGAGCCTATGATCCTGCGTTCATAGAAAAAGCATCAGTGGGCCCGGAGTTGTGGCTCCGGGCGGCCACTTTGACACTCAAGTCAGAGATGGGCAACAAAGACAATGGACGATGAATGGGAGGAGGGCCAAGACAAGTTACTAGACCAGTGGAGGAGAATTGGTTTCGATCCCTTTGCTTGTGTGTGTAGATGCCCTTTTATAGAGGTGGAGACCCACGACGTCGATGGCGCCAATCGTGCCCTAGATTTTGTCCATGTGGGGCGTGATGGGCTGCAGTTATAATCGTGGAGGTGTGATTCCCTGGAATTTTGGGAGAAGATGGAGGGTGGTGGTCTTGGCGGGAACTTTCGAATTTGTATAGAGCGCATTGGGCTTAACAGTTACCCGGATTAGTCGCTTGACAGCTGGATTTCTGCAGTCGTGTCTAATTATTTCTGAGAGTCGGAGCTGATCTTGGAGAGTATTGCATGAATGGTTTGTTAAATGGGACGGTTGGGTCGATACCGATAATTCCTTTATATGAATTTATGTCGACTTGGTTGCATGTGTAAGCCCAAGGGTCTACTCTCCTATCTTGTTTTGATGATTCTAAACATAATTGATTGTATTCTTGAATACTAATCAATTTGCCTTGAAGTGTTGTGTTAAGATAGGTTGACCATCGAAGGAACCAACACACCACATGGTCATGCTTGAAGATATACCACACAAGAGTCAAAGGAGCTAAGTGGAGCTCACATTATCTCTCAAGCAAGCATACACAAAATGGAAGACCAATTGAAGACCAAGGCTAAAGAGAAGCTGAGAGTTACCTAGATTTCATTGTACATCATTTTCTCTTTAGATTTCTAAGTCAAGGCAAGGTTTTCAAAATAGTTTCTAAAACCACTTAAGAACTAAAATGGTTAAGTGAATGGTTATGTGGTGGACAAACATGTTGGGACCCTCATAAACATTCAAAATTATCATAGGAATTGAGTTCCAAAAGCCCAAAATCAAATAAGTAATAAAAACATAAAAATCTGCTTATTTTAGGCTTCTCGGAACTTCGAGAAATGGTCCAGTAGTATTTTACAACTTCTGACCATTCTCTCGGAACTCCGAGAAATGGTCCAGTAGAATTTTCCTTCTTCTGGTCGTTCTCTCGGAACTCCGAGAATTTCTCGAAGCTCCGAGAACGTCGCGATAGCACAGAAAAGAGCAGTTGGTTTTTTATATTAACACCCCCAAACGGTCATATCTTTTCTAAGGGCTATAAATACTCATTCAAGAGGATGATCTTCTTCTCTTGAATATTTTAAAAAACATCCTTAAGCCTCAAAGAACTTGCAAACCCCTTAAGCTTGAGAATTTGTTTTTCTTCTCCATCGAACTTGCCTTGCAACTTGCAAATCTTTTGAGTTTGGATTTAGGGCTTTTACTTGCAACCTATTGTGGATAGCACTCAAGGGGACTACATCGTGCATCAAGCTTTCAAGAGAAGCCAAGCATTTCATCTTCCATTCTTTGTAAAGGTGGCTAGGGCATCCTATTTTAATACCCTAGGGAGTATCGCTTAGAACTCGGCGAAGAAAGAGAGTCGGTGTAAAGGTGTCAAGGGCATCCTCATTTAATACCCCTTGGAAGTGTAATCGCCTCGGAACCGAGCATCGTGGAGGTCTCACATGGTGGAAATCCTTAAGGACGATCTTAAGAAGAGTGGAGTAGGGCTTTGCCTGAACCACTATACATCGGTGTGTTCCTTCTTTTTCTTGCACTTTCATTCTTATTTTAGTTTGGTATTTCCTTTTGATTTGATCTTAGTTGAACTAACCAAAATCTAATCAAGAAAAGAAAAATAAAATTAGGTTCAATACTTAAATTTAAAAAGGTATAAATTGTTGTTAAAATCAATTCACCCCCCCTCTTGCGTATTTCAATTGGTATCAGAGCCTCGTCTCTACTTTATTTAAAACCCTAACCGGTCTAGAGAAAAGATTCTAAAAATGGCAAACTACCCTCAACACCATGAAGGATACTCAAACACTAGGCCACCTTATTTTGATGGAACAAATTATGGATTTTGGAAAACCAAAATGAAAATCTTTTTAACCCAAGATTACCAAATGTGGAGAGCCATTAATAATGGATATACCTTGCCCATTAGAAATCTAAATGAATGGACTGAAGCCGAACAACTAGCCGAACAACTACAATGCCAAAGCCATGAATTCTTTAATTTGTGCTGTCACCCGGAGAATTCAATAGAGTTTCAAACTTGAATTCGGCTAAGGAAATTTGGGACACCTTAGAAGTTACCCATGAGGGAACCAACCAAGTTAAGGAATCTAAAATGAATCATCTATTTAGGCAATATGAACTTTTTCAAATGACACCCGATGAAACTATTGTCGACATGTACACTAGATTTACTAACCTAGTAAATGGAATAAGGGGACTTGGAAAATAATTTTCAAATAGAGATTTAGTGACCAAAATCCTTAGATCCCTACCTTTATCATGGGAATCCAAAACCTCCGCAATCACCGAAGCGAAGGACATGAACACATTAAACCAAGATGAACTAATAGGGTCCTTGATAACCCATGAGATGATTTTCAAAACAAAAGCACCCGAAATTAAAAATAAAATTGAAAAAGGAAAATGTGTCGCTTTTGCTTGCAATTTAGGTGATGATGAAGAGACAAAGGAAGAGATGGAAGATGAGGTAGCCCTCCTAACAAGAAGGATCAAGTTCTTGCAAAGGAATATAGGAGGCATGAGAAATAGAAGGACCAATCCTCCATTCAAGAAGAAAGAAGAGCTCGGTGACGGATCATCTCAACCCCGATGCTACGGATGCAAGAAACTTGGACACATTCGCCCGGATTGTCCACTCAACAATAAGCCTACTTCAAACAATCGTTTCAAGAGAAGAGAAGGCAAGAAAGGAATGACCGCCACATGGGATGAGGACAATGAAAGTGAAGGTGAACCAAATGATGGAGAAGATTGCTTGATAGCAAAAAATGTTTGCTTCATGGCCTCAACAAATGACAATAAAGAGGTAAGTACTTTAAATGATGTCATTATTTTAAAAGAAGTTCTCGATTCCTTGCAAAGTGCACATGATGAACTTGAAATTGAACTTGATAAAAATACATCACTTGAAAAAAAAATTTCTAGCATGACAAAAGAATTTTGTTGGTTAAAGAAAGATTATGAATTTTTAGATAATGAAAATGAAAAATATAAAATTAAAATTCATGATTTAAATGCTACCATCAAGAGTTTAAATGAAAATCGACAAGAACTATCTATTGAAAACAACAAGCTAAAGCATGAAGATAGTAAACTATCTCATGAATATGATGAGTTAAAGAAACTTTTTGAAATATTTGAACATGGTTCACTAAAATTGGATAGGCTTGTTAATATTCAAAGATTGTCACATGATAAAAGTGGACTTGGACATAAATGGAATACTACAATATCAAACAATAAAAATAAATTTGTAAAGGCTTCTTCTAGTGGTACTAAAACTTATTTTTATTGTGGTCTAGAAGGACATTATAAGGTTGCTTGCATGTATGCTAAACAAGATAAAATTAAATTGAACTCTAAAGTGAAAATAAATGAACTTAGCAATATTAGGAAAATTTGGGTACCTAAGGGGTCTCACTTGCTTATTCATATGTAGGTATGCCTTAAAAGCCATAATAAGAAGAACACATGGTACCTTAATAGCGGATGCTCTAGACACATGACCGGAGACCTCACTCAATTTGCATCCCTATCACTCAAGGATGGTGGAGATGCTACCTTTGGAGATGATAAGAAAGGAAAAGTTAAGGGAGAAGGCACCATAGGTAACTCTACCTCTTCCATACATGATGTACTTTATGTTGATGGCTTATCTCATAATCTTATTAGCATTAGTCAATTGTGTGACAATGGTTTTAAAATAGTCTTCAACCCCGACAAATGCATTATTAAGAATAAGATAGATGGAAAAGTGCAATTCATAGGTTCTAGAGACAATAACATTTACACTATTGGGCTAGATGATCTTAGACTCCAAAATATAACTTGTCTTAATGCCATTAGTGAAGATTCTTGGTCATGGCATAGGAGGTTTTGTCATGCCGGAATAGATCTCATTTCAACCCTCTCCTCAAAAGACATTGTTAGAGGATTGCATAAGTTCAAATACAACAAAGATCACATTTGTAGAACTTGTCAATTAGGCAAACAATTGAAGAGCTCATTTGCCCCTAAAAATATAATCTCTACCACTTACCCCTTGCAACTACTTCATATGGATCTTTTTGGACCAATGAAGACAAGTAGCCTTGGTGGAAAGAGGTACGTGTTTGTCGTTGTAGATGGCTACTCACGATTTACATGGGTCATATTTTTAGCACATAAAGATGAAACCTATGAAAATTTTCTTAAGTTGTGTAATCAAGTCCAAAATGAGAAAGGTATTGCCATATCTTACATTAGGAGTGACCATGGAACGGAATTTGAAAATGTACACTTTGACACTTACTGTAATGAACATGGCATCAAACACAACTTTTCTGCACCTAGGACACCTCAACAAAATGGGGTTGTAGAAAGAAAGAACCGAACCCTCCAAGAAATGGCTAGAACCATGTTACATGAAAATGATCTCCCTAGCTACTTTTGGGCGGAGGCGGTTAGCACCGCTTGCTATATCATAAATAGGGTATATATGAGGCGAATTGCTAAGAAAACACCTTATGAGCTTTGGAAAAACTTGAAACCAAATATAAGCTACTTTAGAGTGTTTGGTTGTAAATGCTACATCTTGAACATTAAAGATAACTTACACAAATTTGATAAGAAGTCGGATGATGGCATATTTTTAGGGTATTCTACACATAGCAAGGCATATAGAGTATTTAATAGAAGAACCCTAGTTGTAGAAGAATCCATGCATGTTACATTTGATGAGAGAGAGCCAACACCTTAAGAAATGCCACATGATGAGGATGAACCTATTGAATACCTCTTACCTAATCCAAATGATCCTCCCCATGCATCTACAAGTAATACATTACCTAGTGAGAAAGTTGAGAGTGTAGATGATGCCTCATTACCTATGGATAGGAGAATATTGGTAGATCATCCTGAATCCCAAATCTTAGGTGATGCCACATCACTGATAAGAACTAGATCATACTATCGAAGTGTGAGTAACAACTTGGCGTTCCTATCCGAATTAGAACCTAAGTCCATCAAGGAAGCCGAAAAGGATGAATATTGGTTGATGGCTATACAAGAAGAGTTGAGTCAATTCGAAAGGAACAAGGTGTGGAGGCTAGTGCTTAGGCCTAGTGATCATCCAGTCATTGGCACAAGATGGGTGTAAAGAAACAAAATGGATGAAGATGAAATTATCACTAGAAATAAAGCTAGGCTTGTAGCCCAAGGGTACAATCAGGATGAAGGAATAGACTATGATGAGACATTTGCTCATGTTGCCCGTATGGAAGCTATTATGATGCTCTTGGCATATGCATCTCATAAAGGATTTAAACTATATCAAATGGATGTCAAAAGTGCCTTCCTAAATGGCTATATCCAAGAGGAAGTGTATGTTGAGCAACCTCTAGGTTTTGAAGACTACAAACATCCAAATCATGTCTTCAAGCTTGATAAAGCTTTATATGGGTTGAAGCAAGCTCCTAGAGCTTGGTATAAGAGGCTTTGCACCCTATTGGAAAAAGGTTTTGAGATGGGAAAGGTGGATAAAACACTATTTATCAAAAGAGAAAATCAAGATATCCTCCTTGTCCAAATTTATGTAGATGACACCATCTGTGGCTCAACTAATTAAAAAATGTGTGATGAATTTGCAACTCTAATGAAAAATGAATTTGAAATGAGCATGATGGGTGAGTTAACCTACTTCTTAGGACTCCAAATCAAACAATAGCAAAATGGGATATTTATAAATCAAGAAAAATATACGAAGGAGTTATTAAAGAAGTACGGTATGGATAGCAGTAAGACATTAAGAATTCCCATGAGTACAGCTGCTAAGCTAGAAAATGATGAATTTGGCAAATCTGTAGATCAAAAGATGTATAGGGGTATGATAGGTAGCCTACTCTATTTGACAGCCAGCAGACCAGATATTATGTTTACTGTCTGTCTCTGTGCTCGATTTCAATCGGATCCAAAGGAGTCTCACCTATCTGCAGTCAAGAAGATCTTCAAGTACTTAAGAGGAACTCAAAGTCTGGGACTATGGCATGAAAGATCTACTGACTTCACTCTCATTGGATATTCAGATGCAGACTTTGCTGGATGTAGAGTGGATAGGAAAAGCACTGTGGGACTTGTCAATTCTTGGGCAAATCACTTGTTTCATGATTTAGCAAGAAACAAAATTCAGTAGCTCTATCCACAACAGAAGCAGAATATGTGGCAGCTGGAGCTTGCTGTGCACAAGTCCTATGGATGAAAAGCACATTGATGGACTATGGAATTAAAATGGAAAATATTCACATCCAATGTGACAATTCTAGTGCTATAAACTTGACAAAGAACCTCATACAACACTCTAGAACCAAACATATTGAGATTAGGCACCACTTCATTAGAGATCACTCACAAAAAGGGGATATTTGCTTAAAATATATCAACACTGAGAAACAATTGGCTGATATCTTTACAAAACCTCTTAGTGATGATAGAATATGTTATATCCGAAGTGCCTTGAACATTTGGAGTGCGGATCAATTCAAAGAAATTGCCAAATAAATACTTTATGCCTTTCACCAGCTTATCTCTAAAGTATATATATATATATATATATATATATATATATATATATATCATCCCTGTTTGGTAGTATCTGCATGAATGAGATGTCAAACATTAATCTTAAAAAGCACTCAATTGGTACTCTTAGCATTCTTAGTCTTCTAAGATGGAGAGGTACCTTCACCTTAATTAAAATACCTAACAATTTGACACTAGGTCAACATCTCGATCATGAACAGGTATATGTGCACTACTTGGCTACATATTTTATACCATAAGCATTGATTTATGGGGAGTACCTAACTCAATCTTCATTCACTCCTAATTGCTATATAATTTAGTTCGCCCTTTCTGTCGATGACAAAAGGGGGAGAAGTTTGAAATTGATTATCTATTCACTTGCCCATATGCACTATATGCTTTTAATTGTTATCGTTTATCATTGTGCATATATTGAGGGGGAGTTCCTGCATTCACTTGCCTATCATGTCACTCCACACACACCTCATAATCAATTTTGTTTGTCATCATCAAAAAGGGGGAGATTGTAAGCTCAAGGGTCTACTCTCCTATCTTATTTTGATGATTCTAAACATAATTGATTATATTCTTGAATACTAATCAATTTGCCTTGAAGTGTTGTGTTAAGATAGGTTGATCATTGAAGGAACCAACACACCACATGGTCATCCTTGAAGATGTACCACACAAGAGCCAAATGAGCTAAGTGGAGCTCACATTATCTCTCAAGCAAGCATACACAAAATGGAAGACCAATTGAAGACCAAGGCTAAAGAGAAGCTCAGAGTTACCTAGATTTCATTGTACATCTTTTTCTCTTTAAATTTCTAAGTCAAGGCAAAGTTTTCAAAATAGTTTCTAAAACCACTTAAGAACTAAAATGGTTAAGTGAATGGTTATGTGGTGGACCAACATGTTGGGACCCTCATAAACATTCAAAATTATCATAGGAATTGAGTTCCAAAAGCCCAAAATCAAATAAGCAATAAAAACATAAAAATCTGCTTATTTTAGGCTTCTCGGAGCTCTGAGCTCGGATCTCCGAGAGTTCCCTCGGAACTCCAAGAAATGGTCCAGTAGTATTTTACAACTTCTGGCCATTCTCTCGGAACTCCGAGAAATGGTCTAGTAGAATTTTTCTTCTTCTGGCCGTTCTCTCGGAACTCCGAGAATTTGTCTCGGAACTCCGAGAATTTCTCGGAGCTCCAAGAACGTCGCGACAGCACAGAAAAGAGCAGTTGGTTTTTGAATTAAAATTTAGTTTTTGATATTAACACCCCCAAACAGTCATATCTTTTCTAAGGGCTATAAATACTCATTCAAGAGGATGATCTTCTTCTCTTGAATATTTTGAAAAACATCCTTAAGCCTCAAAGAACTTGCAAATCCCATAAGCTTGAGAATTTGTTTTTCTTCTCCACCAAACTTGCCTTGCAACTTGCAAATCTTTTGAGTTTGGATTTAGGGCTTTTACTTGCAACCTATTGTGGAGAGCACTCAAGGGGACTACATCGTGCATCAAGGTTTTAAGAGAAGCCAAGCATTTCATCTTCCATTCATTGTAAAGGTGGCTAGGGCATCCTATTTTAATACCCTAGGGAGTATCGCTTAGAACTCGGTGAAGAAGGAGAGTCGGTGTAAAGGTGTCAAGGGCATCCTCATTTAATACCCCTTGGAAGTGTAATTGCCTCGGAGCCGGACATCGTGGAGGTCTCACATAGTGGAAATCTTTAAGGATGATCTCAAGAAGAGTGGAGTAGGGCTTTGCCCGAGCCACTATACATCGGTGTATTCCTTCCTTTTCTTGCACTTTCATTCTTATTTTAGTTTGGTATTTCCTTTTGATTTGATCATAGTTGAACTAACCAAATCTAATCAAGAAAAGAAAAATCAAATTAGGTTCAATACTTAAATTTAAAAAGGTATAAATTGTTGTTAAAATCAATTCACCCCCCCCTCTTGCGTATTTCAGCATGCGAGAGTTTGTTGTGAGGGTCGGTACCGGTATACCAATTTTACCCCTAACAGATCTAAAAACTGCCTTCTGCGATAGTCCCTAACAAATCTCTTTCTAAAGCTTTTGCTTTTTCTTTTCCCAGAACTTGGAAAAGGAAAATTGCGCAAAATTTCATGCTTAGTGGTGGCCTTTTAATAATCAGAAAACAACCTCTCACTAAAGATTTGGGCTACTGATATTGACACCACCATGTTTTAATTATTGCACAAACCCAGCTAGTCTTTCTGTTTTAATTGACTCAGATCTTTTTTAGAAACGCAATAACCTTTGGCAAGTGTTTAAATAGTGAAGGACAAGATGAATTTGCGCAATTATCAAAACATAGTTGTGCTAATATTGCTATTGATATTAGCACTACCATGTTTTAATAATTATTTTTTTGAAGGTAATCTGGGATTGAACCCCGACCTCCACGTCGAAGAACAAATCCTTGACCATTGATCAAGAGGCTCAATTGGTACAGATATCTAATCTAATATTATATTATATAATTATATATAAATAAAACAGAATGTCGTACGGCGTGGTTGTGCAACGTGGCAACCCCTCTTTCCATCGTCGACTTTGAAAAGTTGCCTCCAATTTCAAAAGTCTTTATTAGAGGAAAAAATCGAAAGATAAGCATGAAAAAATTAATTGTTCCTAAATTTTGGGTTTGCCTATTAGAACTGGAATCCAAAATCGTTTATCTGTTGGGACTTTGCGACATCCTCTATATAGGATCCTCTATATGTCAGGTTAGCACTGCCTTATTTTGATATCGAAACCCAGCCATTTTTTGTGAAACTATCCAAAACATTTAGAAAATCTTTGGGATTGTTATCTTTTTTTATCTCTTGCTAATTTATCTCTTGAAAACTCTAAAAAAATGCGTAACTTTCAAGGAATTTTTTTTATCTCTTCCTAATTTTCCTCTCTAAAATATGCTCCTATAATAATATCGTGATTAGGGCTGCAAATGAACCGAGCCGGATCACGAACATGTTTGGGTTCGGCTCATGAAAAGCTCGGCTCGGGCTTGTTTGTTTACTAAACGAGCCAAACCCGAGCCCAAAAATTAGGCTCGTCAAATAAACGAGCCAAACTAGAGCTTTGTATAGTTCGGCTTGGACAAGCTCGTGAACTTTTTAGGCTCGGTTCATAAAACTGAGCCAAGCTTTAAAGCTCGGATTATGTTCGTTATATATATATAACTTAAGGAAAAATTGTTAGAAAAATGCAAAGTTTTGGTTAAATTGTCAAGTAAGGGTACGTTCTTTTCATTTGTGAAATAGGGGCTGTCAGTGCTTTTAGAAATCCCAAAGGACAAGAATACCCTCTCGTCTCTTTTTCCCTTCACCTTTTTAGCTCACTTCCCTAATGGTTCCGAGATATAAAATGTGGTTCTCTAGTGGTTCTGTGGTATAAAATGTGGTTCTCTAGTGGTTCTGGGGTATAAAATGTGGTTCCTAGTGGTTCCGGGGTATAAAATGTGGTTCCCTAGTGGTTCCGGGGTATAAAATGTGGTTCCCTAGTGGTTCTGAGGTATAAAATGTGATTCCTTAGTGGTTCCGGGGTGTAAATGGGGTTCCCTAGTGGTTCCGAGGTGTAAATGATGGTTCCATAGTGGTTCTAGGGTATAAAATGTGGTTCCCTAGTGGTTCCTTAGTATAAAATGTAGTTCTCAAGTGGTTCCGGGGTAGAAATTGTGGTTCCCTAGTGGTTCCGAGGTATAAAATGTGGTTCCGTAGTGGTTCTATGGTAGAAAATGTGGTTCCGTAGTGGTTCCGGGGTATAAAATGTGGTTCCGTAGTGGTTCTGGGGTATAAATTTGGTTCCGTAGCGGTTCTAGGGAATAAAATGTGGTTCCCTAGTGGTTCTGAGGTATAAAATGTGATTCCCTGGTGGTTCCGGGGTGTAAATGGGGTTCCCTAGTGGTTCCGAGGTATAAATGGTGCTTCCATAGTGGTTCCAGGGTATAAAATGTGGTTCCCTAGTGGTTCCGAGGTATAAAATGTGGTTCCCTAGTGGTTCATTAGTATAAAATGTGATTCCCAAGTGGTTCCGGGGTAGAAATTGTGGTTCCCTAGTGGTTCCGAGGTATAAAATGTGGTTCCATAGTGGTTCTGTGGTAGAAAATGTGGTTCCGTAGTGGTTTTGGGGTATAAAATGTGGTTCCGTAGTGGTTCTGAGGTATAAAATGTGGTTCCGTAGTGGTTCTGGGGTATAAAATGTGGTTCCGTAGTGGTTCCGGGGTATAAAATGTGGTTCCCTAGTGGTTCTGGGGAATAAAATGTGGTTCCCTAGTGGTTCTGAGGTATAAAATGTGATTCCCTGGTGGTTCCGGGGTGTAAATGGGGCTCCCTAGTGGTACCGAGGTATAAATGATGCTTACATAGTGGTTCCAGGGTATAAAATGTGGTTCCCCAGTGGTTCTGAGGTATAAAATGTGGTTCCCTAGTGATTCCCTAGAATAAAATGTGGTTCCCAAGTGGTTCCGGGGTAGAAATTGTGGTTCCCTAGTGGTTTTAAGGTATAAAATGTGGTTCCCTAGTGGTTCTGTGGTAGAAAATGTGGTTCCGTAGTGGTTCCGGGGTATAAAATGTGGCTCTGTAGTGGTTCCGGGGTAGAAAATCTTGTTCCCTAGTGGTTTCTAGGTAGAAAATGTGGTTCTCTAGTGGTTTCGGGGTGGAAAATCTGGTTCCCTAGTGGTTCTGAGGTATAAAATGTGGTTCTGTAGTGGTTCTGGGGTATAAAATCTGGTTCCGTAGTGGCTCCGGGGTATAAAATGTGGTTCCCTAGTGGTTCCGGGGTATAAAATGTGGTTCCCTAGCTGTTACGAGGTATAAAATGTGGTTCACTAGTGGTTGCTATGTATAAAATGTGGTTCCCTAGTGGTTATGAGGTATAAAATGTGGTTCCCTAATGGTTCCGGGGTATAAAATGTTGTTCCCTAGTGGTTCCCTGTACTTCCGAGGTATAAAATGTGGTTCCCTAATGGTTCCGGGGTATAAAATGTGGTTCCCTAGTGGTTCCGGAGTAGAAAATGTGGTTCCCTAGTGGTTTCGGGGTATAAAATGTGGTTCCCTAGTGGTTCCGAGGTATAAAATGTGGTTCCGTAGTGATTCCGGGGTATAAAATGTGGTTCCGTAGTGGTTCCGGGTTAGAAAATGTGATTCCCTAGTGTTTTCGCCATATAAAATGTGGTTCCGTGATGGTTCCGGGGTATAAAATGTGGTTCCCTAGTGGTTCCGGGGTAGAAAATGTGGTTCCGGAGTATAGAATGTGGTTCTGTAGTGGTTCCGAGGTATAAAGTGTGGTTCCTTAGTGGTTCCGAGGTATAAAATGTGGTTCCCTAGTGGTTCCGGGGTAGAAAATGTGGTTCCCTAGTGGTCCTGGAGTAGAAAATGTGGTTCCCTAGTGGTTCCGGAGTAGAAAATGTGGTTCCTTAGTGGTTCTGATGTATAAAATGTGTTTCCCTAGTGGTTCCGGGGTAGAAAATGTGGTTCCCTAGTGGTTCTGAGGCATAAAATGTGGTTCGGTAGTGGTTCGAGGGTATAAAATGTGGTTCCCTAATGGTTTCGAGGTATAAAATGTGGTTCCCTAATGGTTCCGGGGTATAAAATGTTGTTCCCTAGTGGTTCCCTGTAGTTCCGAGGTATAAAATGTGGTTCCCTAGTGGTTCCGGGGTATAAAATGTGGTTCCCTAGTGGTTCCAAGGTATAAAATATGGTTCCGTAGTGGTTCCGGGGTAGAAAATGTGGTTCCCTAGTAGTTCCGGGGTATAAAATGTGGTTCCCTAGTGGTTCTGGGGTATAAAATGTGGTTCCCTAGTGGTTCCGGAGTAGAAAATGTGGTTCCCTAGTGGTTTCGGGGTATAAAATGTGATTCTCTAGTGGTTCCGAGGTATAAAATGTGGTTCCGTAGTGGTTCCGGGGTATAAAATGTGGTTCTGTAGTGGTTCCGGGGTAGAAAATATGATTCCCTAGTGTTTTCGGCGTATAAAATGTGGTTCCGTAATAGTTCCGGGGTATAAAATGTGGTTCCTTAGTGGTTCCGGGGTATAAAATGTGGTTCCGGAGTATAGAATGTGGTTCCGTAGTGGTTTCGAGGTATAAAATGTGGTTCCTTAGTGGTTCTGAGGTATAAAATGTAGTTCCCTAGTGGTTCCGGGGTAGAAAATGTGGTTCCCTAGTGGTCCTGGAATAACAAATGTGGTTCCCTGGTGGTTCCGGAGTAGAAAATGTGGTTCCGTAGTGGTTCTGAGGTATAAAATGTGTTTCCCTAGTGGTTCCGGGGTAGAAAATGTGGTTCCCAAGTGGTTCTGAGGCATAAAATGTGGTTCGGTAGTGGTTCGTGGGTATAAAATGTGGTTCCCTAGTGGTTCCAAGGTATAAAATGTGGTTCCATAGTGGTTCTGAGGTATAAAATGTGGTTCCGTAATGGTTCTGAGGTATAAAATGTGGTTCCGTAGTGGTTCCGAGGTATAAAATGTGGTTCCCTAGTGGTTCCGGCGTATAAAATGTGGTTCTCTAGTGGTTCCGGGGTATAAAATGTGGTTCCCTAGTGGTTCCGAGGTATAAAATTTGGTTCCTTAGTGGTTCCGGGGTAGAAAATGTGGTTCTCACGTGTAGACACCCCATTTTGACCGGACCCAAGTTCGCTGTGTTTGAGCAAAACCCCATCAAATCAACTAGGTAGGGTCCCAAACTTCACCCTAAGCTAGGTTAGAGTCCCACCGTGGTCTCTGCAAAATTTTGTCGAAATCCGAGCACGTTTGCTTAGCGAACAGGTCAAGCAGAGCCGTAGTATAAATCAGAAAAAGGGGGGTGGATTATCCTGGATGGGGCCGAACCTAGGCCGAATGGGACAAAAAGTGCAGGCGCGCCATATCAGCTTTCCGCGCGCCCATCAAATATGAGTGCTAATATCCACACCCTTATTTTGATATAAATATATGTTTTTTCTCATTTAAAAAAAAGAAAAAGGAAAATTCGTTTGAGGAGAGAGAGAGAGAGAGAGAGAGAGAGAGAGAGAGAGAGAAAGAGAGAGAGAGAGAGAGAGAAGGAAAGAGAAACTAGATCTGTGTTTCTTTTCATTATCTCCGGTCGTCTTCACCGGCGATCTTGCCGGAAATCCGACTATCATCCTCCAGCTACCTCACCGAAGCTCCGATCACCTCTTCTATTCCATTTTTCTTTCCCCCAGATCTATCTTTACCTCTATGATTTCCGGCTAGGAATCATCTTCTCCGGCGGATCCTCGAAACTCCGGCCACATCTCCGGCAATCCTCGGTCATTTTCTTTGCTCTAACCTTTTACATCTCTGATCTGTAATTTTCCCTTCCTCAAACCTTAGATCTCCTTTAGCAGAAACTTTAAAATTCGAGTTCTTTTTTTTTCATATCTTTTCTCCGATCATCTTTTCTTATCATTCCTCCGGTAGATCTAGCCAGATTCCGTTCAATTTATCACTTCTTCTTCACTTTATTTTTTCTAAGTCAGAGAGAGAAAACGAGAGATCTGTATGAAACCCTAGTTTTCCCCAATCGTCTTCTCCGGCAGATTCTGATAGATCTGATCTTGATTTCTTGAAATTTTAGCTCAAATCCCCAACCTCTACTCCTTTTCATATATAAACTCTAAACTTTTTGATCATTATCCTCCGGTAAAAATCTCTCAGATCCGGTCAAATTTCCGGTCGATTCTTCTTCGTCAGTGAGCTCAAGATCTGATCTGATATTTGAGTGAGTAATTTTGTATAAAAAAAAGGAAAAGAGATCAAGGAAATTGAGAGCTGAAAAGAGAATCTAAGAGGAAGAGAGTCAAATTTGGAGCTATACGGAGGTAAATTCAAGGTTGCATCACTTCCAAGGTATTCTTTGTCTTTTATCTTGATTGATTCTTTCTATCACCTGTATGGATTGTTTGATTTCTCAAATTAATGTTGTGTTATTTTTTTTTAGTGGATGTTATTTTTAATCAGACTTTAAATTTCAAACCTGACATTTTAGATCTATTTAATATTGTTGTTGATTAAAGAAAACGTGAATATTCTAATTTATATTTTTGTCTACTAATTTTAGTCATTTTTTGTAAGATTTGCATAGGTTTCTTCTTAATCTTAGATAATAAATATTTTTTTTTATTCGAGCCTCATGAGAATATATGATCTGTATAAAAATGATTTTTGTGTTTTGTTGTACAAGAGGTTTAAGCTATTTTAAAGGCTTAATGTTCTGTTTTTTATAAATTGGTTGGAATTCTGTAATAGCCTAATTATCAGGCTCTATAATAGTTTTATAAAATATGTATTCCAAGATGAGTTCTTTCTTTCAAGCTGAGTTGATTTTTATAAATTCTTTCCCATGATTTGTTTCAGAGCTGATGGTATGAGGATAGGCTTTGGCCTTAGTAATATGCAGTTTGATTTGTTCGGTGTGATTTTTAATTTCAAATAAATATAATTATGTCCTCAGGTTCATAATGTGCACTTTACTCTCATGGTAGGTTTATCATTTTTAGCTTCCATCAATCATAGTTGGACAGGTTTTGATTTGTACTCAAGCGTTTAACCTGTTGTGTGCTACTGTATCAAGTCTCTTTATATTCTGGTTAGTTTGGATTTGACGTCTTAAGGTTGGTACAATTGATTATTATTTTGAAAGAATTGCTTGTTTGGATGGTAATGTTGTCAAGCTTGGATACAAGTAAGGTTTTAACGATCATGTTCATGTCTATGTTTTGCAATAATTTTTTAAATAGAGCTATTTTGGAAATTTAGTTACATATTCAATTCCAAATTATTTGTCCATGGTTACTTAAAATACAAGGTTGTTTTTGAGTCACTTTGAGCTGTTGAAATTGGAATCATGTCACATGTATACCAGAATGAGAGTATGGGCTGTAATATTAGTTTTAGTTGAAGATGTGAATGTGAATATCTAAATAGCTATGCAAAAATTATTCCCATTTATTTGAGCAAGGGTATATCTGGTTAGTGGCAGATTTAGAATCGAGGTGATTGGTTCTCATGATTTTGTTGGGAGTTTATTTGTTTTGAAGCTTGAGTTGTATGCATAAGTATCTTTTGAACAATATATTTTTGTTTCCTGAACTGAACAATTACAAAAAGAACATAACCGAATTGAACTAGTGCAGGACAGGAATTAAAACTGGATAGAACAAATAAATTCAAATTTTTTTTAAGCCTATGATAAGAAAGAAAAAGATAAAAGCAAATCATTATTTTCTCTCCATCTTTCAGGCATCATTTAGAGCATGTGTTAGACTCTGCAAATGGACTACTAAGTAACTATTTATCCATGCATTTATAAAATGATTAGAGATGTCTGTTCTGTCACATGGTGCATATATTTAGGCTGTGAATGGAATACGTCAATAGAAGAGTATGGTCCTATATAGACAGCTGGGTCATTATAATTGCATATTTTGTTTCTATATGGTATTGGTACACATGTTTGAACACAGTTTTCACTCCACTTTAGCCCTCGGTTTGAGCACAGTTTTTCATCCCCAAATCTGCCCCTGTTTGAGCCTAGTTTTCATCCCCAAATCTGTCCCTGTTTGAGCCCAGTTTTCATCCCCAAATCTGCCCCTGTTTGAGCCCAGCTTTTAGCCCCACGGCTGCCCTTGTTTTAACGCAGATCCAACCCCACTTTAGCTTTGTTTGAGCATAGTTTTCACTATGTTGCTACCCAGTTTTAATGCAAATATTGCACATTTTCTGCACAATAATCCAGTCTCTGTTTTGGCTATAGTTTGGTCAGCATTTCAGCCTCTGTTTGAGATGCAAATCTGTCCATAGCTTGGCGCTGTTTTGACATAAAATCTGTCCATGTCTGTTGAAGTTGTCCTGTAATAATACCTATACATTGTTTATGTAAGATTCTCAACTCTTATCTCATTGTTGCATACTGCTTAGATAATTTCTAGCCCTTCTTTTCAATTTTAATTTTGAACCGAATGATTAAGAGTCTGCAAGATATTTTCACACTAGTTGTTTGTATTCATTCACATTATTGAGGTGTTAGATAATCCCTTGGTAATCAGGGTATTTGGGTCATACCTTTGGTACACGTTCCTAGGTTCTATTAATAAACAAATGTCTCCTCATTTTGTTCTTTAGGAACATTGTATTACGTTCACAAATTTTTATAGCTACATTTCATATTATCTTTTCTTTCTAATTGGTTTACAAGAACCATTTGGGAACTTTTAGCAACATTGTGACAATCCTTTAGACCTTCAAGGATAATTCAAGTATCTAAACATGGTGGTGCAGATGTCGTTTTCTACTCAGTTTAACCATGTTTTGATAATTTTGTGCTCAGGTTTTTTTTTTTTATTATTGTCTTGTAAGAGTCCCTTTATGGTAGTTATAATCATACTTTGATTTTTTTTTTAGAATGTCAAAAGGGTAAGCTCTGTTAGCATATATAAATCAATATATGGTTAATTTAATATCATTCCCATTTTCTACTCTATGTATGATAACAATACAATCTTATTTTATTATCCATATTGTTTTAGCTGAATTTTATTTATTTATTTATTGGGCATGTAAAAGCTTTATATGGAGATCATAATAACTTTTTGATATCTCTTGGAATACCGACAGACAAAATAAGTTAGTATGTTGGTGGTGATATAATTACCCTAAGATAGTATTAAAGGATTAATATTTACACTATTCTATTTTGAGAGCATTGCTATATTATTTTACAGTTATCAGTTTTAATGATTAATTTACCTACATGGCATGTCATTTGTGTAGTCAATATTCAAGTAGATGATCCAAATAGCGTAGTATGCATAATCGCATCAGGGGTTGATATTGGTAAAGCATTGTTCTAAAATGAGTACATGATTAATTTCAGTTCAGTTGTGTCATTATGTATATTTGAGTATTTGATTCCTCCCATTACTGTCCCATTGTTGTTCCACGGGTTATACAGGCATATTTGTGATTTTTTTTACTTGGTTCAGAAGTACATATTTGCTGTCCAGTGTCATATAGCTGCTGTCCAACAGATTTTAACACTATACAGTTCATGATTTAACTTTTGTTTTGATAATAATACAGTCCATATATCAGCCTTTGTACTCGCCTAGTTCATCCCTTGTTTTGCATAATTCATGTCATGGTTATTATGGTTAATTGATGTCGCATGATCATTTGAGAAGTATTTTTAACAGGTGCTTATATAGAATGTTCTCCAAATCAATGAATGATTAGGCTTTTGATTGATTCTTAGTAATTGTGCTAATATGAGAAATATTGAACAAGTTTTGTCTTGATATGGATCTGGGATAGTGACTCATAGCGGACCCTCCTCTTGTTATTGAGACCTGATAATGCCTATAGCAGCCCGCTTCACCTCTTTTGAAAATGCACGCTTTCATAAATTTATGATGATTGGTATTACCTTCTTGTGTCTATTCCTGAATCTTATTTACAAACTTATAAAGCTGATGCTATATAGTCATAAATTTACTCTCGAGTGTGCTCACATGCATAATGAGGGCGATGAAGGCGCTAGCCCAAGCCCATCCTTAAGGGACTTGCTCAGTCCAAGTAGCATACCCCTCCTTTGTATAGTAGACTTGCCTAGTCTTTTAGACGCCTTTTAGATATTAGAACCCTTCTCATTGCAAGGGCGATGATAGGGATACTTGGAGCCCTCTCTTGTTTAGGAGACTTGCCCAGTCTCGTTGATCCTTTGTCTTTATCCTTTGTGTATAAGAGGCATGTCATGCCTCATTTCTGAAGTCCCATAGGAGACAAGCCTTGTCTCATTTAGAGAGATACCCATAGGAGGCATACAGTGTCTCATTTATAGAACCTCCCCTACTTGTACCTCAATTTGTAATCCCTTTTTAGTGTCGCTTGGTTTAGAGGTTTATCCTTAGAGATTGGCATAGTCTTGTTCGAGTTTGTTTTGTTAAAGACCTTATCATTTCTCTTTTACTTTAGATTTCAGTTACTTGTTTGTGGTTTAGTTCAAGTGTCTTTGACACTAGTTTGCTTGTTCGGGGTTACCCCGTAGCTTTAGGGTTTTTGCCCAAGTTTGTTGTTTTGTGTGTTCTCTTTGGGTCTTTGACCAAAAGAGTGAAAACGTTTTAAAAATCTAAAAAAACATTTGAATACTTTGAAATTTAAAACAAAAACATTTGAAAATATCTTAAAATTCAAAAACATATGAAAACTTTAAAAAAAATATATCAAAAGCTTTAAATCATTTGGAATGTTAAGCTTTTTAGTGGTAATTAGGAGAGTTCGTTTCGAACTACGTTGGCTTGATCATCTTCCACGAGGTACGTAGTGCAGCTTGGGATTCACATCCCAGGTCCAACCAAACCTTTAAAAATAAATTTGTCAAACCTTAAAAAAAAAAATACAAAGCTTCTTCAAAACCTTTTCAAAAGAGATCTCCCTCTAGAGTTAGGAGTCTGTCCTAGCTGTTTGGGGTGTTTTAGAGTTAGGAGGCTGTCTTGATTTGTATTGATGTGGTGTGTCCTGTCGTGTGAGTGTCCCTAGAGTTAGGAGGCCTCGAGTCGATTGGTTAGACATTTAGTCGAACCGGTGGCTAGACTAGGAAGCATATAGTCAGCCCATGGTTTTCCTTAGGTTGCACAGCCTAGATACACATAGGATGTGGGGCCCACCTGCATTAGCTTAAGGCTAACTAACTTGCATTAGTTAGGGCATATAGAGAGTCCTAAAAATTACAATTCACCTGAACTTAAGCAATCATGCAAAAAGCTTTAAAAACCAGTCGAGTCTAGTGGATTGAGTCTAGGATAGCGGTTCTAGATGGTTAGGCATCGTAGTTTAAAATAGGGCATCGAACTACGTTGACTCCGATTCTTCCCGAGGCCGGGATACGTAGAGCAGCTGGGATGGACGGTCATCTTGGTCCGAGTCAAGTCGCATTAGAGTTGGGATTTGTCTTGTCCTGTCATATATAGAATTGATTTGTGTTTTATGTTTTGATATGTTTTCTTACTTTCTTGTACTGATACTATACCTTTAGCTGCAGCTTGCATGTGTATGTCCACCAGAACTTAGACACCCATTAGGTATGTCACTCATAACGTAGCTTTGCTTAGGTGACACATTTTTTTATTTCATTTTATGTATGCTTATTTCTTTATCCTCAGGAAATGCATGCTTAGGTAGACGATTCCTGAGAATTGTTCCTATTTCATATGATTTTCGCCAAAAACTCTTTAAGGTTAATAATAAATGGCATAAGAGACCAAGTGCTTGCACTCGGACGAATCGGGGGTGCTCTTCAAACTTTCTCCATTCGTAATCAGGCACGGACCCATACATATCTCTGGTTATCCATGGTATACGGAGCCTATTTTGTTTGAGGATCCATGGCCATATACCATGGATGGCGACTCTGAGTTTGTTAGGTATGTTTCGAATCCGGACTTGTTCCCGAATCGAGAAGTATCCCTTTTATATCGCCACTCGTGTTATGCTATGAAGGTGGCATCCGTTTTGAGAGTTCCTTGGTAGAGCTCTCCTTCACACGTGGATGATCCAAATGATGTAGGGACTCGTTTCCTCATCATTTATCCGATCGGGGTCTACACACGCCGGGCCCGTACGGGCCAGGTCGACCCGCGTGTCACCCGGATTTTTGCCGTATTTTTTAAGATGTTTTTGGGAAATGATATCCGCACTACCGTATTTTGATGAGGACACTCCTCACTTTATTAAAAGTATGGTATGGCCCGCACCATAGGATGATCCAAACTGTTCATTAGATGGGCCACAGCCTAAATAGGTTGTGCCCCAAAAAGCATTTCCGTAGGTTTATCCTAACCCTCTGATCAGAATGTTAGAGGGTTGGTCCTAACCCTCTAAAGATCGGAGGGTTAGGATCAACCTATGGAAATGATTTTTGGGACACAACCAATTTAGGTTGTGGCCCATCTAATTGACGGTTTGGATCATCCTATGGGGGGCCATACCGTACTTTTAATTAAATGAGGAGTGCCCTCATCAAAACACAGTAGTGTGGATAACATTTCCCTTTTTTTATGGGAATTTGCTAGCCACCTTTGCCGAGGCAACTTCTCGACTTGTGGCCCATCCTTTGATGCAAAGATTGGCAGAAGTAATATGGGTGCAAAGGTGGCTAGCAAAAGCATAATTGCAAAAAATAGTAATAATTACTTGCAAAAAATAGTAATCATTACGGATTTGTGGCTGAAGTGCTAAGTTTTAAATGAAAAATTATGAAAAAATGGAAGCAAAGTATTAAAATTACGAAAAAAATACCAAAAGGATGCACTTACATATGACAATTACCGAACTATAAAGTTTGACTGTCTTCCGTCAGAAGTCCGAACAAACCTTCGGACTTCCGAATGTAACCAATATTTTGGTTATGTATACTGGCTTCCATTCGGAAGTCCGAAGTTTTGTTCGGACTTCCGACGGAAGCCAGTAGAATAGGGATAATTCCAAAGATTTTTATTTTGAAATTGAGTAAAAATTCGAAGGATAATAGGGAGATACATTGTGATCTTAGTGTCATGCAGGCAACTATAAATTGAAGCTTGATTTTGATGTTTTGGAATAAAAAAATGCAAAGAAAATGGATTACCAAACCCTGTTGTAAATGGCAACCTTCATGATTACCAAACCTTGTTCCAAGAGTCCGACTCGGAAGTCCGACTCTCTCTCTCTCTCTCTCTCTCTCTCTCTCTCTCTCTCTCTCTCCCTCATGATTACCAAACCCTGTTGTAAATGGCAACCTTCAAAACCCTTCCATGGAGTTTTCCACGTTAGAAAAGTCTTGAGGAAGAAGAAGGTGGTAGGTGAGAAGGTAATAAGTGCATAGAGATAGGGAGGGTATTCTTGTCCTTTGGGATTTCTAAAAGCACTGACAGCCCCTATTTCACAAATAAAAAGAACGTACCCTTACTTGACAATTTAACCAAAACTTTGCATTTTTCTAACAATTTT
The DNA here is from genome assembly GCF_043159265.1 of Tasmannia lanceolata. Taxonomy (NCBI): domain Eukaryota; kingdom Viridiplantae; phylum Streptophyta; class Magnoliopsida; order Canellales; family Winteraceae; genus Tasmannia; species Tasmannia lanceolata. Next base: position 22,168,440 of record NW_027518696.1, on the reverse strand, counting down.
TCCATAACTTAATGGTATTTATTTGATGTGTTTACTAAATGAGCTGAACCCGAACCCAACCAAGCTCGAGCCTTGCTCGGCTCGGGCTTGTTCGTTTACTAAAAGAACGGAGCCGAGCTCGAGCTTTGTTGAATTTTGGTGAGCCGAACACGAGCCCCAAAAAAAAAGCTCGTCACGAATACGAGCCGAGCCTCAAACTAAGCGAGCCGAGCACAAAGACCCCAATGTTCGGCTTGGCTCGTTTACAGCCCTAATATTTGTGATTCCTTTCCAAAACAATAAGCGTGATAAGCATTCTCGCATATCCTTATGATTTACTATCCTACAAAAATCGAAATCTTTTCTTATTCCTTACCACAATTTATAGCAGTCCTAAAAGAAAAAAATTAGTTTGGTTTTCAATTCATTTTTTTATTGCTTGAATGGTACAAAAATCTTCTCTTTCCCTTTCATTTCACTTTGATCTTTTCTTATTTCTACCTAATGACCGGTCAGTTTGTCTAATTTAACATGTGATGGGTGTCTTCCCTTCCGCTGCTGAGTCTAGCCCATTTGCGAATAGAGAGTTGGAGGCTTATCAAATTATGTTGTTGTTCTTCCTTGGGGTCAAAAGGTAGGTTGGCTATTCTGCTTGGACATACTTATCCTGAAAGTATCATGTATGTATTTTCCTTGTGGATGCATGAGTTGAACCCTGTCCATCGCACAGGGGAATTTTTTTTTTGAAAAGTGACAGAAATATATTGATAATTCATACGAGAATTACGTGAAGAAGGGACCAGAAGTCCCCCATGAACTACATCGTATGAAGGCCTAGGAGATAACTCCAAAACCCTAAAAGAAAAAATTTCCAAGACTATTCCCCCTATACCATCCCCTTTACATTCACCCCTACACCTTGCCCTTTACATTCACCATTCCCAACCAAAAATTCTAAATTTTGTGACCTTCCTAGTAGATCATTCTTAAAAAACCCTGATGAAACTACCAAAAAACCTTTGCGATCTTCAACAAAGATCTTGAAAACAAATCCCTGTAGACACCCCATTTTGACCGTGCCCTAAACCTCCATATTTGTGCAAAACCCCATTGAATCAGGGATTTAGAGCCCCAAAGTACACCCTAGGTGAGCTTAGGGTCACATCTAAGTCCCCGCAAACTTTTGTCGCAATCCGAGCAGATTTGTCAAATAGGACGAGCCGAGCAAGAAGCATAGTACAATCCAAAAGGGGGTAAATTATCCTGGCAAGGGCAAAGCCGGCCTAGAATAGGACACGATTCGGGCGTACACCCATCAATTTCTTTGCGCAAACTGCGCGCCCATCAAAATGATTGTGTCAATATCAACACCTCATATTTTCTATAAATATGAGTTTAAGTCATTTTCTTTTATTAATCTAGGTTTTCATTTCTTTAATCAGAGAGAGAAAAGGAGAGAGAACGAGAGAATTCCTAAATTCCAAACCCTAGCTCCCATTCTTCTTCTTCTCCGATCAATCCAATCGGATTCCGGCCAATCTCCGGTCGGATTCTTACCTCAATCAACTTGTTTTTCCCCTTTGCTAGCTTCAATTACTATTATTTCCTTTTTGTTTCACCATTAAAGCTTCAAACTCTAATTCAAACCCTAGCTTTTCCCAAAACCCTAACCTCGTTCTTCATCATCCTCTCCGGCGAGCTCGCTTGAGTTATGGCTAACTCCGGCCGACCATTTAGCTTCATTATCGTTACTCCTTTCAGCCTTTCATCCTTTCTCCTTATCAATCGGTCTCCATTTCTGTAAAAAAAGAAAATCCTTTTTCTTGAACTAAAACCTTATCTACCATTTCCAAACCCTAGAACAAGGTTACGAACCTCAGATTTGCTATCTTCTCTGTTAAGGATCTTTGATTCAATGATTTTCGAGGTGAAGAACATCAACTCATTTTTGCATCTCTTCAAGGTCAATCTCTTGTCTGGAGTTATATTGGAGTGAATCACTTCAATTTGAGGTCAGAGCTTTCCAGATCAAAGCATATCAGGTACGAATGTTTGTTGTTCTATCAAAGTTTCAGTTAAAACTCCTTGATTTAGTAATCATTCTTATCAATTCTCAGTGTATATGATTATTTTCTGGTTGATTACTGTGATGCTAATTGAAAAATATGATAATCTAGTTTTGTTTTAGACAGAGCAAAAGTTATTTTTTAGAAATCACAAAAATATACTGATTAAATTATGTTATGTTGTTGTTTGGATCGATGAGTGGATGACAGATTTTGTAAGTTTCCTATGAAATTTCACGATGTGCATATATATAAATATATTTTATTTGTTCTGTTGTATGCTTTGTACTGATTTCCTAGATATTTGGTTATATATTTGGTTTTTTAAAAAAAAAAAAAATTCACACAGAACAATGTCTGAAGATGTGATCAACTGATTTATTTCGAGGTGACTTGGACAAAATTTGGATGCTTGATTTTGTACTGATGGAATTTTATGGATTAATCATCATAGCTTGCTACTCTAAACATAAGGTAAATGTGAATTACTTGGATCTCCATGCCATTTGGACATTTAATTGCATAAGGATGTCAGGAATAGCATGTATTGCATATGGTTTGGTCAAGAGTTGTGGGATGAGGATGATTGAAACAGAAGTAGAATTGTTTTCCTTGTAGCGTGAGTGTCTAGCTTAATAGGTCTTGAAGATATGCGTTTGTTTTGTGTTTATAAGATTTTGGTATGAACCTTTAGAGCATTAGGTATTTGTTCTTCATTGAAACCATCAAAAAGAAAAATAAATAGTTAGAGAACTCGATTCAAGATTTCGCTACAGTTAAAATATAAAAAAAAAGAAGGCATATGGTCGAAATGATTGACTGTGTGGTGAGTTTCTTTTTCTGAAGTACAGGGGACAATGCTAAGTGATTTCATTGCCTTATTCATTCAGTACATGAATCCTTTTGATTTGATGCTTGCAAAATTTTCTAAGTTTTTTAAATGCATAAACATGTGGATTTCTCTTTAGTTGCGGAATTATATTAGGTGTCTATTCTTTTAGAATGTAAGCATGAAAGATAGGTTATTTGAAAAATGATTGAAATAATTTTTGAGTCACTGTCATGTACAGAAGTGATGTTAAATACTGTTTGAATCCTTTTGAATTCTTAAAATATCAAATTCCTGTCAAGGAGTAGTAGTTAGAAGTAGATTTATTTATATTGTAGAACTCACCAGTGTGTAGACCATTTAGTTGAATTTAATACCGTTTGTATGATAGAGGGATGTTGGATATATGTAGCTTCTTATGTTTAAATTGTCCATGAAATAAATCATCTTCATGAGTTTCTTTCGGAAGATAAAGAGGATATAATTGTAATGTGTTAAGTGCACTGCATTAACTTATTAAGTTTAGTCACTTGGATGTCATAATAGTTTAGTTATGTTTTGATAATTGCAGGATTCAAATAAAGATATTAAAACAAGATTTTGTCGTTTTTTTATATATAGTGGTCATAACAGATTTTTTAGATGACAGTGTATATGACATACATAACAATGCCAATGTGAATATTGTTTGGTTAGTACTAAAGGAATGAAATTGTTAACATTATTTTCTTGGAGAGAATTCGAGTCTCATATTCACTCAAAAGGATGAATATACCCTGTTCTAATAGAGGAATTGAGCTTACAGGTAGAAGTCATGGTATTTTAACTGTTAGTACACATGGATACAATATCTGCTGTTTCATTATTGTTTTAGTGCCCTTTTATGAAATAAGACAATTCATTAGGTCATTTGTGTATCTTTTTGCTTGGTAAGAGGAGAGAGGGCTCAGGTTTGGGTCGCCTCTTTTTTTTTTCTTCATTTGATGATGGTGTATGTTGGTGATATTTCTGTGATTAGTTTTGGAAAGGAAATGATTTTATATGGAGGTTATAATTGGGTTGGAAGAGGTGAATTCAAGGTTTTCATAAAAATTCTCAATCTTTTTGGAATCATGAGTGTAGGTATCAATATAGAGGATTTTTTTCTTTATAATGCTTACTTTACTGTGCTAAAAGATGACATTAATGTGTTATATTCTTCTAGGGACAGCATAGTAATAATATGATATTTAAAAATTCCCTCATAGTCAAATATTGTCATTGTCTGAGTATTGAAATGTTGTAGCACATTGTTCCCTCCTTATAAATCATTACAAGGGCGATGAAGGTGTTAGCCCAACCCATCATTATGGGACTTGCTCAGTCCAAGTAGCTCTTCCCTCTTTTATTTAGAAGACTAACCCAGTTTTTTAAACATCCTTAGACATTAGGTCTTTCCTCATTGCACGGGCAATGAGGGAGTTATCTAGAGCCCACCCTTTTAGGAGACAGCTATGTCTCGGTAGAAAAGTCATCCATCTTTTGGAGACAGGCTTTGTCTCATTAGTGAGTCACCCATAGGTTCCTTTAAGTATACCAGACAATCTAAAGGTGTCTTTACAAGTGAACTATCATATTGTCCAAATTTTCCTTAGAATGTTCTCTACTTAGTGAGATTGTGACAATATAATTTCATCTTGTTTTCCAATGATTTTTATTCTTAGAATTACACCAGCTTCACCCATATCTTTGGTTTCGAAGTTTGACATTAAGAATCTTTTAGTATATTTAACAATGTCTAAACTAATACCCATTATCAGTATATCATCTACATATACACAAAGAATTACACTTATTTATCTTATAGTCATTTGCAATTAAGACGTTATTAAACTTTTCATTCCATTGGTTAGGTGCTTGTTTAAAGTCATATAGCTACTTGATTAGTTTACAGATTTTATTTTCATGTCGAGACATTATAAATCCTTTTAGTTGCTTAATGAAAATTTCATCTTCTAAATCTCTATTTAAGAAAATTATTTTTACATCCATTTTATGTATTACAGTTTATGTATAGAAGCTATATCTATTAATGTTCTTATGGTGGACAGCCTAGCATTGGGAGAATAGGTATCAAAGTAGTCTATCTCCTTTTTCTGTCTAAAGCCTTTAGCTACAGGTCTTGCTTTAAACTTATCAATTGACCCATATATCTTAACTTCTTTCTAAATATCCACTTGTTATCTAGTACTTTAGTTCCAGGTAGAAGGTCCATTAGTTCCCAACTGTGATATTCTATTGTGGAATCTAATTCATTTTTAATAGCTACCTTCGAGAACACATCATCTGGAGATGTTATAGCTTCATTATAAGTTTCAGTATCTTTATCTGTTAAATAGTTGAACAATGTTTCAGTTTGATTTCTTGAATCATTGTTAACTTCTTTATGAATTACTTTCTTCACAGGGAAGCGATGTTCAAAGAACTGTACATTCCTCAATTCTATAATTGTGTTATATTCTAGGATATTCTCTACTGATTTTAAAACTAGAAATATATAGGTTGTACACAGTCACAGGTTTTAGGTCCTAATTTCCTTTTCTTAGGTTCATGTATTTCAACCTTAGCCAAAACACCCCCAAACTTTCAAGTGACTCAAGCTAGTGATTTGACTATGCCACAACTCATATGGTATATGACCCTTTTTCTTAGGACGTGTTCTGTTATATAAGTAATACACTGTTAAAAGCACTCCCCCCCACATTCAAGGGTAAACCAGAACTAATCAGCATAGTATTAAACATGTCCTTTAAGGTTCTGTTCATCCATTCTGCTATACCATTAGATTTAGGTTGGTATGGGGCTGTGGTTTCAATGATAATGCCATTATTAACACAAAACTTAGTTATCGAGTATTCCGTTCCTCTATCTGTTCTAAGTTTTTTTTATTCTTTTGTCTAATTGGTTTTCCACTTCATTTTTATATTTTATAAAGGCTTGTCCAGTCTCATCTTTAGTTCTTAGTAAGTATACTATTTATCTGGAATAGTTATTTATAAGAGTTATATATTATGTTTTTCCTCCTAGATTCAATTAAGTCACCTAAATCGTTGTGAAATAGTTCTAATAATTCAATTTTCCTTTCAACACTAAAGTGTGGTTTCTTTGTAAATTTTGCCTCAACACAAATTTCACATTTTTCTTCACTATGTTCAATATTTTTATTTATTAAACTTAAGTTGCGTAGTCTTTTAATGTAATGTGCACCTCCTGAAGTGTAGGTACGTTTACTGAAGTTAACTTTAGTAGGACCTTACCTTTGCCAATGGCTTTTGAGGTTTGCGAGTTACCGATGAAGACTTGATCCCCTTCTTTAACTGTAGTTTAGTTGTAGGAGGAGTTCAGTCTCCACATATGTGCTTAGTAGTACCAGTATCCAGAACCCACTCCTTTGAGTTTTCCACCAGATTAACCTCACTCAGAACCGTTGCAATCACATCCGCCTCAGTTAGATTGACCTTAGCATTGGACAACTAGTCTTTCGATGTCTGCAGTCTTTATTGCATTGTCTGGGCTTTCCGCAATCAAGACAGACCCATTTCTTTTTTTGTGCAGGTTTCTTGAACTTGTTATCCTTCTTAGTTTTCATGTTCTTAAACCTATCACTCTTAGATTCAATTATGCTTGCCTTAGAGGTAAACTCTTTGGCCTTCTGTTGTTTGTCTCTGTGTCTGTTTTTTCTTTAAATTTAGAAAGTTTCCTATGACACACTTCTATTTCCAGCATCCTCTAATTTTAATTGGGATTTGCTAGAGTCCATCGCAAAAGGCATTTCGTTGATGGGCTGTTGCATGTGAGAGTAGCCACACAGGCTCACTTTTCAGCAGATTTTGTCTTCGTTCACGAGGTGGCTGCTCTCAGATGCAACATCCCATACTCAAAATGCCTTCAACGATGGACGCTAGCATATCCCATTATAATTTTTTTACTATTGCATTCTATATATTACTCGCATTTTCATAGGAGTAGTAAACATTGTATAATGCAGTGAAAAGAAGTAGGGGTGGACCCAAAACAACTTGGGGAGAAACAGCGAAGAAATACTTGATGGCTTGGAAAATAATAGAGAGCATGGACTTGGATATATAGGAGAGAATGGAAGAAAATGGTCCACGTAGATGAACCCAACTAGGGCCAGGATTAGACTTAGCCAATTTGAGTCAGGTGGATTTCTTTCACCTTCTTCATTAATTTTTCTAAAGGATTCATTTAGCAGACCACAACTAGTTTGGGACAAAGGCTTTGTTGAGTTGAGTTGACTAAACATATATACTTTATTTGATAATCCATTCATTACATGATTCTTACTGACATAATCAGCATGATTCTAAGAGGAAAAATCAGCACTATCTTCCTTTGGTTTTGGTTGGGTAAGAACATGCGCTGCTCCGATTTGTTGTAGGGCAAATCAGATCTATTGTTTCCACCTCTTGTAATTCAATCCCATAAACTGCTCAATTTTGAAGAAACCTGGAACAGTAGTTAAAACTTTGTTCACAACATGGGTGGAACAACAGAACTTGAAGTATGACTCTTAGAAGCCATAAGATCAGTAATAACTAAGTATGATTCTTAAGATTCTTGGAGGTTGGTATAGATAATATTGATCCAGTAGGGAGTAATCTATGGTTTAGTCGAACCCAAAAGAGAGAAGGTCGAACCCAACTTAGTTACTCTGACCAAAACAGGTTACCGGTACCCAAGTAGTATAATCGGCTCCAAATTGTGCAACTCGTACCGAAAACTAGTTTATGGTTAAAAATTTTAGAAATGAAAATAAAAGCAGATTTGTACTTATCTTTTTGAATAATAACCTTTCTGGAAATTTGAAATATCAGTTTGTTGAAACTTGAGGAAGGAATGCTGAGTCGTGCCACATGGTCACTCTCCTTAAGAATCGTATATGTTCCTTATTGTGCAACCGGGATCCTTGAATCGATGCCCCAAGATAAAACAGTAAGCATGCTCTAATCTATGTGCACTCGCTGACTGGTCCACTTAGAACCACCTTAGAACTGTGCTCAGATACGGAACAGAAGGAAGAGGAAGGAAGGAGACCAAAACTCAATTCCTCTGGGCAAAATAGATTCTGTTTTTTTTTTTGTGCAAAACGTTTGTAATCTGTAAATCTGTGTGAATAACAGTGCTGTCTTCTCCCATTTATAGAGAACAAAATATGACTATTGGGGAGAATTAAACACCATTAAGTGGCCAAATGTTTCTCTCCCATTAGTCATATTTGTGATTGCTTGAGATGAAACGGTTTACACACTTAATGTGGGTGCCATTAAAAAAAAATGTGTGGAATATTAATGGGAAAAAATCGAAGTGTTTTTGCGCTAAAAAGCTATTTTATTTTTACCCATACCCATACCCAAATCCAGACTCGGGCACGGCCCTGCGCGCGCGTGTTGTCACATGAACTTGTGTTCATACAAAACCAAGTCACCCAACAAATTCCAGTGCCCCTTGAAAGCCTTAAGCCTTTGCTCCAATACAACCTCTTATATGGATACGATTTTCTCTCAACCTAACCGATGTGGGACTAAATGTTTTGCATTGTCGTTTAGAGCCTTCTCCACACATCCTAAGGTCTTGCGTTCAAGTCCCCATAAACACAAAAGGCACTTGCTTTGAAAACAAGAGGAACTTTCAATTTTGAATCTTCCCTCCAAATTTTAAAACAAAGGCAAAGTAGCTTTTGACTTTTCAACTTGTTTAAAATTTCTAACACTTTCAAACCAAATTCTACTTATAACAGAGAATTTTGGTTGAAAATTCTTGAAAAAATGGTGCTTTGGTCTCTCTTTATCTCTTCCCTCTCTCTATTGGTAATGACATCCCTACTTATTCCCGTACTCTTTGCACAATCACAAGAAGAAATCAAATTGAAATTTGACTTTTGGATTGTAGAGAAATGAGGATTTCTTCCGGATCTAGTTCTGATTCCAAATTTGATATAGATCTACTTCCATTTGGTCAAGTAAGATCAAAACCAGTTCAGATCAGTGAAGTAACAATAAAAGAATGGAAATTCTATTCAAAACAGTCCCAAAACTAGTAACTTGCATGAAATTGTTGGAAACACAAAAAATGTACTAAAATGCTGGAAAATACATATGGATGAACAAAAAGCAGAGATGAACATAATCTTATTTATGAACCTTCATACCAAGGAATGAGCTTACATGTGGATCTGCAAGCAACATGTATTTAGATCTGTGACAAGTAATGTCAGAAGTTGAAATGGAGGATCATCTACAAATCGGGCATCCTCATTGTATGATGGCCTCGAAATTGTCCTCAATTCCCGGTTTAAACCCTACTTAATAATGATAATTCTTAGATATTATGTCTTGCTTTACAAGAACTAATCTTACATAGTAATCAAAATGGCCCACATGAATTGAAGGGGCTCAATATGTTGTACATGATGACGCAAATGGAAATGTGGACACCTCCCTCTTCTTCTAACACTGTAGAAAATAGGGGTAAGAAGAGGAAAAAAAATTGAGGCTGATGCTTGAATAGGACTACATGCTTGAGGTGGACATATGTTTACCTCAATCTTACCCCTTGATCATATCTTTCCTTACGATGGATCATTTCAAGCTGATCGTGAGATTGATTTGCTTCATCCAAATGAGAGGAGCAATGCTCTTCTCAAAGCAACCTTTGTTCTGAAGCAAAAGAAGAGAACTCTCTGCATCGTTTCCTCCTTCCTGCTGCATTTTTTTTCTTAGAGAGAGAATTACAAAGATAATAATGAATATATATATATATATATATATATATATATATATATATATATATAAACCTTCCCTAAATTGAACTCCCCTTAAAATAGGAATGCTGACATGAGTGCATGTAATTTTATTTCAAAAAAGGGAAGTGATATATCCGCCCCATTTGATTACTTGGGACACCCAGCAGCAGTGTATCATTGATACACTGTTGCTGGGTGTCCCAATTAATCAAATACACTGTTGATGGGTGTCCCAAGTAATAGAAAAGGGGCGTATATATCACTTCCCTTCAGAAAATAATATGAATAGGGGATTTGCTAGTGTCCATCCCAGAAGGCATTTCGCGGATGGTCTGTTGCATCTGACAGCAGCCAAAGAGGCTCACCAGCAGATTTTGTCTTCATTCACGAGGTGGCCGCTGTCACATGCAACAGACCATATGCGAAATGCCTTCTTTGATGGACGCTAGCAAATCCCTATCAATAGAAGGGAAAAGGTTCCATTTTCAATTGTTGTAATCTCTACCCTTCTTCAAATATGCTTCCCTAACTATGGCCATTCCTTAGAAACTCACGCTCGTCGTACAATTCGTGCTCTGCTATTTACAAGCTACTGATGCATTGAAAGTTGACCCCCACATATATACTGCATAATATATATTAAAGTGGAATGATATTTCCACCCCCACTTCTTTGTCTTGTACTAAAAATGGCTATTTTTTTCACATCCAGTTGTCTGTCTTTTTCATCATTTTAAGGAAAAGACAAACAAAAGACGGTGGAAATAGTGTGAAATTGGTGGAAATATGATTTCCCTATGGCCTACTGTTCTTTTTTTAATAGTAAAATTTCCCATTGTTCTTACACACAAAAAGATAATTGGAACCAACCCTATTCATTTATTTTAATGGACGTAAAATTTATGATAAAATCCATCCAAATTAACCATAATCATAGCATTCCTTACCCCAAGAGTTCCTAAAACTGGTGAAATTACATGTTGTCCCAGTGCATAATAGTGGATTGCAGGAAAAACATTTAGTGAAGAAAATATTTTCCAAGATTTTTTTTGTTTCCACAATCTAAAGGGAAATGGTAAATTTTAGGGGTATCATTATAAATAAAAGGTTTGTGGAAATAAACTATACTCTGGGGGTTCAAGTCACCTTTTTCATATGAGCTTAATCGGCAGTGTTCGGAGCTTTTAAATCAGGTGGAGGATGAGAAGAAGAGGAGGATCGAGCTTGAAGAGGCCTCGAAGGCCGAGAAGAGGGATGGGTTTTTGTGGGACCGTCGAGGAACTTGAGTTGAAGGAGCCTCAACACTTTAAAGCATCAATGGAAGAGCTAAGGTCTAAGCTGTGGAAGACAAAGGTGCTTCAAGATTCAACCTCCCAGAAGCCATGCAATACTAAGAAGATGATCTTTACCGGATTCCCACTCTTCTCGAAGCTCTCTCTGCTCTAAATCAAAGAGAAAGAAAATCCACGGACAAAAGACTGCTATCGTTTTTGCTAGTAATAGTCTTGCCCTTTTCTCCTTCGTGTTGCATTCTTTTCTTCTTAAAGAGAGAGAGAGGGAGGAGCAGGAGGAAACGTTGTACACCAATTGCATGATATGGGCTTAGGCTTCTCTTGTTTTATTATATATACGAATCAATCCCTAAGTGCTCTTCAATATTACTTAAATTACTGGTCTGCCATTATTTCTTTGTAAAAGTTTAAAATTGTTTGAATATTGGAATCTCCAAAATAGGCTCATTAGAATTAATAACTCTCATTTTTAGCTAACCAAAATGAAATAAATTATTTATCTCGTAAGATTTACATTTTAGCAAAGAGCAAGCTTAGGGAAATTTTGTCAACTAAAAGTTTAACTTCTAAATTGCCCTTGACAAATAGTGCAGCGGGGGCATTTAGGTAGTTCTTTGGAACTTCAAGACGGTTGCTAAAAGCCAAGCACGAGCCTCGCCCACTGTATCCTAAGCCACAATCTGTTAAAGATAACGCAAATCCTTTCATACACAATGTGACCTGGCGAATTAAATCATTTGTGTAACGCATGGTTTCATACCATAAATGTCAAAGATTTCAAAGTCACCATGCGTGCCATTTTCGGGAAAAATCCAAAACTGTGTTTACTATGGCCATGTTCGATTGCAAAAAAAATCTGACCGAAAGTTTTTTCTCGAGATTTTTTTCTTTGCACAACTTAGAAGAATATATTATGATTGTGGTTAATTTAGAGTGTTATCATCATAAATTGAAGGTCCCTATTAATAAAAATTGAATAGTGTGGTTCAAATTATCTTTTTTTTTTTTTGCATAAAAAAGTAAGAAAGTTTATAAATATTTTTCTTCAAACTTTCTAGAAAATTCTTACAATCCAAACGGGGCCTATAGGTAGCCACTTGATTAACAACAAGAAATTTCATTACATGTAAAATAAGAAAATTTTTGTCAAATAAAAGTTTAATTTCTAAATTGCTCTATGGTATTTGGGGGTGGTTATCAAAAGCCAATCTCGGGCCTCACCCACCGTATACTAAGCCAGTCTTTTTAAGATAACTCGAATCTCTTCACACATAGTGACCTGGAGCATTAAATCATTTGGGCAACATGTGGTTTTATTCCATAGATGTCGAAGATTTCAAAGTGACCATGTGTTTTATTTTTCTGAAAAATCCAAAATTGCGTCCTACAATAGTCTCGTGTGCATTGCAAGAAAAAAAATTTGATAGTAACTTTCTATCTCAAGAATTTTTTTTCTATCTGTTATATAGAGTTGTTGGAGACAAATTTGTTGGCGGATGAATCTTGCTGGAGATGTAAAAGAAAATTGCTGCTTCAAGGCACGTTGTAAAATACTAAAAATACCCCCTATTGAAAATCGTCCCCCTCTTTTAAAGAGGGGCATTTTTGTCAGTTAGAATTTGGCTTTGATTAGGGGTTCTTAAGAAAGCCTATAAATATATCATTTCGTGGCTAAAGCAAACCCTAAACGTTTTGTTCAGCCCCAAAAGAAGAAGTTTGTGAGAGACAAGAAGAAGAAGATCGTGCCTTGGAGATTCCCAACACGAATCAAGGTAAGATCTATGTTCTATGAAAGATTTTGTATGTTTAAGAACACTAAATCAAGATTTTAGCTGGCCATAAGAATCGATTAGATGTTTGATTTCGTTTAGCTAAAGGGCTGATCTTGAATTTCTTGGAGTTAGAATCGTTCTTAATTCCGACGAACTCAAGATCAGGAATTTGATCTTTGAGAATTTGACCTAGAATCTTGAATAATTTTCCATCAATCGTTCGTATGTACTCAGAGAGTGAATTCGGGTTTGGCGGATTCCTTCCTTCATAAAGAATCCATAGGATCCGACCTGGCACAATTTGGAGTACGGACGATTAAGATATGAATTTTGAAGTTTTGAGAAAATAGGAACGAAATCTGCAATTTTCGTCAAAAACCCAGCCCGCACTTCGGATGTTCGACTAAGGGTGTTCGGGCGCCCGAAGGACTGTTCGGGGGTCCTAACGTGAAGGGAATTTAAACCCGAGATTTGGGTTTTTTCTGGAAAATCTCAGAGGCGTCCGAAGGGGAGTGGTTTCCGAGCGTCTGAAGATCAGGTTCCGGCGTTCGGTGGGAAATTTGGAATTTGTTTTGGGTTTTGGACCTCGATCCTTTGGTTTAGGGGTTACTTCTATGACCCTTATGTGATGTTTTTGCATCGTTCAGATTAAAGATACTCAATCGTTCGACGAGTTTGGAGAACGAGCATTCCGTCTTAGAGGTATGTAATAACGTACTACTTTGGGTGCTTCGTAAACCCTACACCTTCTTAATCAACTTTGGTATTTAGTCTATATAAGTTACACAGTATCTTTGAACCTTTGACATAACTTTGGGGCCTATTTCTATTTCATCCATTTAGTGTATTCCACTACAATTCCGAACCTTTGATAATAATTGTTATGGATCTCTATTTTGGAATTCGAACCTTCGAAACTATCTGTTTTGGACTTTGGACGTACTTTTGGACGCTTCTGTGGAGGCTTGGGTAATTTCTGGACTCTGCCATATGGGGATAAATCAATTGGCAACTCTGGACCCGCCGTGAGGGTAATACATTGGAACTTCTGGCCTGTCAGTGGGATAAAATGTTGGGCCTGACGACTTGTGTCTGAACTTTAAGGAACTAGTTCCGACACCGTGGACGGTCGGTGTAAGCAATAACACGTCTTCTGAACCATGCCAATGATTCTGAAGTGGATTTGTATTCTGAACACCTTTTGGCATTGACCACAACTTTGTTATTGAATTGCTCTAATGCACCTTAAATTTAGAATGTTGTTTGACATGCACCTATGATAATTATTGTGCCCATTATTTACTAAATACAAAATTCCAAAAAACTTAAACTACAACTTGATTTGATTAAAATTGAATTAAATCTTCAAAAAACCCTGAATTTAAAAACCAAACAGAATTTCAAAAATTAAAATTCAACTCAAAATTAGAAATTATTAAAGATGTAGGTTTTTTGAAAATTTCGAATTCATACTTTTTTAGCGAATTTTGGATTTTTTTTTAAAAAACAAAAATTATAATTAAAGTTTAAAATCCTAAATCAATTAAAACCCGAAAATCTAACTTAACTTGAACTATTAAAAAAACTCCACAAAAATCATACTCCCTAAAAATCAAATCACTAGACAAGTATATATTAATTACCACAAAAACAACTCCACTTTGAATGCAAAAAACAATATAAAATTCGCTTAAATCAAAATAAGTCACTCAAATCAAAACAGTACACTCAATTTGAAATTGTAAATCCCATTAACTACATGAATTCAAAAACTCTACAAGACTCAATTTACTTAATTCTTAAAATTCAATTCAACTAAACTATCAAAACAAAAACGGTCATTCGAACTCATTACACAAACCTTATACATCAGTCATCTTCACACGAACCCTCTTCAACAAAACACATAAACTTGATTACACCCATCTCAATTCAAATTCCATCTAACATGGACACATTGATTAAACCCATCTCAATTTAGATTCCATCCAATACAGACATATGAACTTGATTAAACCCATCTCAGCGAATCCCATCCGACAGAGATACACAAATTTGATTAAATCCATCTCAATTCAGATTCTATCCAACACAAAGACACGAACTCGCTTAAACCCATCTCAGCGAATTCCATCCAAAACAGTCATTCAATTTTTCCAAACCCATCTCACAAACATAGGTCACTCAAATATGAAAACATATTTCATAAACACATATCACAAGAATTATTAGTAACAAAGATCAAATGAATTCATAGAACACAGCACATAGAGGCTAAAAAAAATAGAGTACACTCGATTTTTCGTATCAACAACGCACTCTATTTAGATTTTTAGGAAAGAATATCGCTCGAATTTTTAGGGAACGCAATCACTCGCTTTTTAGGAAAGATTACCACACGATTTTTATTAGAAAATGTAATCACTCTATGTTTTAGGGAAGTAGATCATACAAATTTTTAGAAACAACCAGATCATACGAACTTTTAGGAACAACTAGATCATACGAATTTTTAGGATAAAAAAGCACTCAAATTTTTTAGCATCAAATAGCACACGACCTCTTCAATCCCACTCTTACTCGATTGCACACAACTCAGCCCATTCGACTTTCTTGAACCCATTTCATTCACAGTGCAACTCACTTGAATCCTAAAACTCATAGACAACCTAAATCTTAAACAATTATATACACACAAACCTACGAATTCAGATCAAACACAACTTGTATTCACTCGAACATAAGCAATCTGTGTTTGGTCGAATTTAAAGAACCGCACATTCGTTCAAATATATAATTCTCACACTGTAGAGACCCCATTTTGACCGAACCCTAAACCTTGTACTTGAATAAAAACCCTTTTAAATCATTGAACTAGAGTTCCAAATTCCATCATGAGGTAGGTTAGGATCCCAAGTAGGTTCCTTTAAAATTTCGTTTAAAGTCGTTGAGGTTTGCCTAGCAACCGAGCGTAATTCGTGAAATAGTGTATATATAGTGTAGCATAAGGGGAGTGATTTATCCTGATCGAGGGTGATCCGGTTAGTGTATTTTGCAGTAGATAGGTATTCCTGGGTAACTTAAAGGGGCGTGAATTGATCTTTTATTTTTTATTAATTTTTTACCTGTGGACCACCCATTTCAGTGAGAACCAAGTGAAATAACATAGGAGGGTTGTCCAATACAAATTAAGGGACGAAAATTATGGGATTTTCCAATAAATAGAGGGCAAGGACCCTCATTTTTTCTAGTTAGGTTTTTGCTAGTCATTTTTAAGAGAGAGAGAGTGAGAAAGAAGAAAGAGAAAGTAGATCTCAGCCCTAACCCTAACTTTTCTCCTCGATTCATTTTCCGGCCAAGCTCCGATCAAACTCCGGTCAACACATTCTTCTTCGACCTTCCATTTCAGCTATAGATTTCTTCTTGTTTGCATCCAAGAAACACTAGATCTGTTACTCATTTGCTTCAAACCCTAGTTACCTTGAAAAAATCTCTGATCTAACCTAGTTTTCTTCGTTTTTACTCCTTAAAGTTCTAGAAATCCTTGTTCTTCTATAAAAACTTCAGATTAATGCTTTTTCCATGATAGATTTGGCAAAAACTTCTTTTGATCTTCCTCAATTCATCAAAGATTCGTTGACTTGTTGTTTGTTAGTTAATTTCTGTTTGAAACCCTCGTCTCTTCCTTGCAAGATCCATAGATCTTTAGGTTAGCTTTAATGAATTTGCAGACCAGAGGAATAAGAGTAGCTTATAAGATCCACTTGTTTTCTTGGGAATTCAACACTATTTGGAAGAAATTTTGAGATTTTAGCAAGAATCTGTCCACTCTTGAGGTATTTATCTTTCATTTTATTTCATCGATTTAGGAAATTGTATACTTATTTGCTAGATTATTGGTAAATTAATGTATCTTGTATCAGATCATATATGATATTGCTTTGAATTGATTTTTTTTTAATATCAGATTTGGATTCTTCCAAATTAGTTACTACATTAGATATGACAAGAGCATGAATGGAATGAAGATGATAAATTTGTACACTTGATTTTCATTACTGTAAAGAGGTATAATTTGACTTCGAATGCAAATAGCATATGAGTTAGGACTTTTGTTGTTCATGAAAGGTGTACAGGGAGGTCATTAGTTGCAACTTGCAGTGAGCATCTACGCATAACAGTTTCCTTGTATAGGTAAAACTGAATTTTTATTTTTGTATTCATAAAATGAGTCTTTATTTGTCACTAGTACATCATTCTTAGTAGCTTACTGATGTTAAGATAGTGGAAGATATGAAGAGGTGATGCTGTCTATGATAGTGTTTTCTTTAGAGTTTAGAATTGATGTCATTGTTTTAGTGTTGTTGGATGTTTATATCACTAGCCTTTAGCACAATTATAAGGATTTCATTTGAACTTCCCTTCATATTAGTCATTCCAGTTGAATTTTTAGTGAGCATGACAGTTTTTTATGGCCATTTTGAATTGATAGAACAAAAGGAGGAATGCAAGCTTTAAAGTATAGCAGTTTTCTCATTATTGCTCTTTTCCATGTGCTAGCCTTTGGCATTAGTTAGTCATGGTAACATCTTGGTGCAGGTACACTATTTTTCATTATACTTTGTGGAAAAGCTGTAGTTTAAGTGGTTAGTGGGGAATTGTTTTTCAGGTGTAGTAATGCTTAATGGCTGAACTTTCAATTGATAATATGATCTAGTTCATAGGATAGCTAAGTAGATGTTGAAGCATAAAATTTTCAATGGATAGTTTTTTTTAGTCATGCTTTGAAGAATATGTATTGTTGACATGGTTAGAAGGATAACGTCAAAACATGGTATTGACATATTCCTTTTATTCATTCAGGAATTGACATCAATTTAGTCTTGTTAAAAAGTGGAATTGTCATGCTCATTGTGCCCCATTTATTTCAGTTGATTTTTTATTTCTTGGAGTGACTACCACTATTCTTATTTTCATCATAATATATGGTCGATGACTTCTCTTGAGTTGAATTTCCCCATTCAGGCATTAGGAGTTGAAGAAAGTATGTCAGTAGTTTGAAATTACTCTATCCCTAGCAGACTTTTTTTTTATGTTTGCGTATGTGTAGAAAAACCTACTTGGTTGAAGATCAAAATACCCATGTTGTGTAACTTATAGTGTAGTTATTTTCTATTGTTAAGGTCATGTGCTGACCATTGGTCCAGGTATTGTTGACACAGGGCATGCGCATATTATTGTTTAGTGTATCCCTGTCTTGATGGTTGTTTGAGTTTAATTATTGCTATTTAAGTCGGTGAGTGTTGCCTGTAACTAGTTTTTTGTGTCATTTGATACTAAAGGATGAATAACCTGAATGGTTAAATAATGTGGTCTTGTTGATTTGTGATTGTCAAATAATGACATCATCCTTTGGAAATGGTTAGAGTACCCTTAATCTCTTTAACTGGGTAGACTTGTTTAAGGAAAATAGTATTTAAAATCTTTTCAGCCCTTGGTCTTAACTTTACTTATATTTCTATATCCTTGATAATGAGCCCTTATACCCTTGGTAATGGCAGCCCCTCTCACCATTACGATATTGGCAGCCCTCGCATATCTATGATATTAGCAGCCCTCTGACTTTTGAAAATTGACAACCCCCTTGAATATCTATGTTTTGGATTTTATCTCATCATAATTTACATCAATTCATATCTTGGTAAATCATAGACAAGACTTGTTCAATATCATCCTCTGGATTGTGCTTATATTCATTAAGTTCAATCAAGGTTCTATTATTTTTAGTTAGAGGTAGTAGATATTTGGGAAATGTAGCTGCCTTGATTCTGTTAAGATGCTTTCACAACTTGATAATAGACACATTTGTTATTTTATCAGTACAATTCATGTATATGCGTATGTGTGTGTATATATGTGTGTGTGTGTGTGTGTGTCTGAGTGTGCATATGTGAGTGTAAGTGTCTGTGTGTAGGGGTGTATGAGTGTGTTGCGAGAGTGTGTGTATATGTGAGTGTGTATGTGAGAGCGTGTCTATGTAAATATGTGTGTGTGTGTGTGTGTGTAAGTGTGTGTGTGTGTGTGTGTGTGTGTATGTGTTTGTGAGTGTATATGTGCTTGTGAGTTTATGTCTGTGTGTGTTGTGTGCGTGTGTGTATATGTGTGTGAGAAATTAGAAGGATAGTCTCACTAGAAGGTTCTGTAGCAAAGTTATCTAAGACATTTTATGTAAGGGAGGTTTATGGCTACAAAAATATTCCTAAATTGTACATCAGCCTCATTGCATTGTCAGGTGGTTAAAATTCATGCTATAGAATGAATGTTGTCAATGCACATCTTGTTCTTTGATCTTAGAAAAGATAATGCAATTTGATTCAAATTTCTGAACCATTTTAGCTTGTCCCTCTTTCTTTACTTGGCCTGCAATAGAATCCTTCTTGTCAATGTGTTTGTGGAAATTGCAAGAGGTGTGGTCATTCTGAATAGTTACTGGCTCTTAATAAAACACTGTCTCTTGTGATGTTTACCACTTTTTTCTCATGATAGGTATGCTTACCTCTCTATGATCTTTCTCCATGGTAGTACCCTCTTTCCTCTTCTTTCCTTTTCTTTAGATAGAGAGTCTTTATTCCTTAGATTTTTTTTTAGTCCTTTAGATGCCCTCAAACCTTAGGTTTTCGATTCATTGCAAGGGCAATGAAAGAGTCATCTAAAGCCCCCACTAGGAGACACACTCTGTCTCGATAGGCAGTTCTCTTTTGGATATAAGCCTCATTTAGAGCCTACCCTTAGGGAGGTTACCTTAGTCATGTTAGAGAGTTTACTTATAGGAGGCATGCCTTGCCTTGTTTATAAAATCCCCTTTAAGATGTACCCCCGATTAGGTTAGAGAGTAACTTAGTTTTGAGTTGTCTTATCCCTATTTAGCATTGCAAGATACTTGGAGCCCACCTTTGTGCCTAGGAGACTTGTCCAATTTCACTAGCACCCTTGTTTATCTTCTCTTCATTTAGGAGTTTAGACTTTGACGTATTTGTCCCCATTTTGGTAGCGTTATTAAAGAGTCTGTGATTTATTTGCGCCCTCCTTAGAGTTGTCAGTTAGGAGTTTGTCCTTTAGATTTGTTGTCACTCTCCTTTATTAGAGACTAGCACAGTCTTAGTAGAGCTTACCTACTTGGGATCATTTTCATTTTAGTTTGGAACACTAGTTTACTTATTTTGGGATTATTTTACTTTTAGTGAGTTTACTGGTTTAGGAGTTTCCTCTTTTAGCCTTAGGGTTTTGCCCTAAGGTGTTGTTTGGTGTGTTCCCTTTGGCCTTTGACCAAAAGAGTGAAAACAATCAAAAAATCTCAAAAATATTAGAAAGTTGAAATTCAAAAACATTAGAAATTTGAAATCCAAAACACCAAAAATAATTGAAAACTTTAAAAAAACTTCAAAAACATTTGAAGAGTTATAGTTTTAGAGAGTAGTTAGGAAAGTTGGTTTCCGAACTACGTTGGCTTGATCCTCTTCCATGAGGTACGTAGGCAGCTTGGGATCTTTATCCGAAGACCAGTCAAATTTTGTAAATAAATCATTTAAGCTTTTTAAAAATACAAATTTTTTTCATAAAACAGGTTTTTGAAAAGATCTTCCTCTAGGGTTAGGAGTTTGTCCTAGATAGAGGGTTTTAGAGTTAGAAGTTTGTCCTTGTATGTTGTGTGCTTTGTTTGTATTTGTTTGGTTGTTTTGTATTTGTGTTAGAGATAAGAGTTTGTCCTAGCTAGGGGTCTGTGAAATACATGGTGACAATCCAAGAGGGGGGTGAATTGGCTAATTAAAAATTTGGAGCTTAATTAAGTGGATTATTAAAATTAATTTGCCTATTAAGCCTTAACAAGTCTAACCCTTTATTAGTTATTAAATATAACGTAGGAGAGGGATTAGATATGACTTTTTATGCTTATATACTCTAACCCTTGTTCAATGAAACATCAACACAAGTAAAGGGTAGAGATTACCAACCACCAAAGTGCAAAGAGAATAATAGAAAGCATCCACAAGGCACAAGTTTTATAGTGGTTCGGTCAGGACTTGACCTACTCCACTCTTCCAAGTTTTACCTCCTTGGGAGCTCCACTAAAACATGAGATTCTTCAATGGGCGAATCTCAAAGCCATACACCAACTTCTCCTTCAAAGGGATCAAACATTTTTCACACAAAGCCTTGTGAGGGCACCTCCCTCCTACAATAATTCACCTTTCTTAACGGGTCGAATCGGAGACCCTCGCAAACAAATGAAGAAATAAAAGAAAGAACTCTTTTTGCCTCTTAGATAGGCTGATTGCAACTTTGAAAGCTCACAAACAATCCAAGGAAGATAAAATGTAAAGCCTATGGAATACCTCTTGATAGAATGTACAAATACAAGTTCAAAGAGGTTTTAACCTTTCATATATAAGTTTAGGTTCAAGAAGATAGGATCTAATCTTGCCAAAAGGTTATTTAGAAAGATTTTGGATAGTGTATATATAGTCAACAAGGAAATATGACCTTTTTGGGGTAAAACTGTAAAATACAGAGTTGAAAAAGTCAACCTACGCAAGCCCCAACGGATCTATTTCCATGTCGCGGCGGTCGCCCGAGGCACGACGGTTGCCCGCGCTTATCGGGCTCTTAGTTTGAATTTCAAATTTCATACTGGCGCGGTCGACCGGCCGTAGGGCGGTCACCCGGCGAAGGCTACCTGTTTGAAATTAATTTTCAGCACAAAAACCCAACCTGGATGTTTTCTGGATTTTCAGAAAACATATTCGCGGTCGCTCGGCTTACCCTGGTTGACCGGCGCGATAAGTTTCGAGATGCCCTATTGTTCCAGGTGGCATCCCGCGGTCGCCCGTAATAGCCCGGTCGACCAGCCCTGAGTAAAATTCCCTTTTTAACTTTGAATCCCAGGGGCTTCAGGCTTTGGTCTTGGGCTTAAGTCCTAGGTTTTCAAACACATATTTGAGTGTGTGTATGGTTTTCAAAGATGTAAAAACTTAGGTATGAAAACCATTTTGAAAACCTTTTGAAGGTGCATTTAAACATAAAATCAAGAGGACTCCAAATACATTTAAAAAATAAGAACCTTGACTTATCTTGGAATGGCTTGACTCCTTTGCACTTCCTTGGACTTTTTTAGCTTGACTGAACATCTTGAACTTTATCTTGGCTCTTGTGACTTGTCCTCCAATCTTCAATGCATGTCGAGGTACATGAGGAGGCACCATGACATGTTCAACTCCAAGCTCCTTCTTGACACTTGTTGGGGAACTTGTGGGATCTTCATATTGAGCGCCTTGACTTGATCATCTCCAAATGGTGATGACTCCAATGTAGGTGCAAGCTCTTTGTTCCTTCGTCTCTTGATCCACAAGCCATCTGTTGTGAAGAGTTGTGTAATGACGATTATGACATGAAATTCTTGTAATAGAGGTTCTCCAAGTGTGGATGTTGTTTCCTTGTCGTGCATACTATTTTAGGTTCATTTTTTGGATATGCATAGGGTGTAGTTCCTTAATAAATAAAAATTATTGAGTTAAAGTGGTTCATCAGTTAAAATGGCTTATATTTTAGTTTATTTTTTGTACTATTGATATTTTGTTAAAAATCTTGAAGTAGAGGAACAAGATAATTGATATGTAAAGTACTTGATTCATTCAGTTATAAAGTAGCTTGTTTAAGCTTGCTGACACTTTGATCATTTGGAGTTTTTATCTAGAGTCTAAAGGGAGAAGATAGAGAATTATATTTTAATTATGTATTGATTTGTTTTTTATTAAAGGTGTTTGTAAGGACGGTGAAGGTGTCAACCCAAGCTCATTCTTAGGGTCCAATCCTAGTAGCATTCCCCTCTTTTTCTTTTTCATTTAGTAGACTTGCCTAGTCTTTTAGATACCCCTTTAGACATTAGTGCTAATCATTGCAAGGGCAATGAAGGAGTCATCTAGAGCCCCCACTAGGAGACACGCCTTATCTCATTAGGTTGTTCTCCTTTGGAGACAAGCCTTGTCTTATTAGCAAAGTCTTTTAGAAGACCTACTTGGTCTGTTAGTTGCCTATACCTCTATTTTTCATTGCAAGGACAATGATAGGGATACTTGGAGCCCACCTCTATGTCTAGGAGACTTGCCCAGTCTCACTAGCACCCTTGTTTATATCCTCTGTGTTGGAAAACATTCTTTGACTTATTGCACCCTTTTATAGAGTGTTAGACATGCTTTAGCTTACCTGCACCCATTTTAATGTTGATTGTTTAGGGGTCTATCTCATAGACTATTAGCTTGTCCTCTAGCTTAGGAGTTTGTACTTTAGTGTTGTTGTCCCTCCCTTTCTCTTAGAGACATGTTCAGTCTTATTACAGTCTTACCTACTTGGGATCAGTTTATACATAATGGGACATTAGTTTACCTATTTGGGATCTTATTATTTTTACTTTGGGACACTAGTTTACTTGTTTTGGAATCTTACTATTTTTCCTAGGACACTAGTTTACTAGTTTAAGATTTTCCCTTTTAGCCCTAAGGGTTTTGCCACAATGTGTTGTTTTCTATGTTCCCTTTGGCTAAAGGGTGAAAGCATTTAAAAATTTACCAAAAACATTGAAATATTTTAAAATACAAAAATATTTGAAAATTAGAAAATTTTAAAAGTCAAAACATCAGCAAATGTCAAATGATTTTAGGAGCGTATTAGGAAAATCCGTTTTCGAACTACGTTGGCTTGATCCTCTTCCACGAGGAACGTAGGCAGCTTGGGATCTTTATCCCAAGTCCAGTCAAACTTTTCAAATAAAATCATTTAAACCTTTAAAAAGAAACCATTCAAACCTTTGTGTTGTGTGTCCTAGATGTGTTGTGTCTTTTGTACGTGTTTGTTTTAGAGTTAGGAGTTTGTCCTAGATTTAGGAGAGTCCTAGAGTTGGGAGTCCATGTGCAGTCAGTTTTGACTATATAGCTTGGCGCATAGTCTGCTAATGGCTAGATTTAGGATTCACTGAGTGAGCCTATCTGTTTTCCTTAGGGTACAGCCTAGTCGCACATTGGATGTAGGACCCACCTGCATTAGTTTAAGGTTTAAAATTTGTATTTAGTCAGGGCATATAGGGAGTCCTAAAATTTACAATCAACTTCAACCTAAATAATTGCATTCAAGAAGCTTTAAAAATTAGTCTGGTCCTTTAGGTCGAGTCTAGTTTAGTGGTCTAGGCACAATAGGCATTGTAGCTTAGAATAGGCCACAGACCTACGTAAGCCTTGATTCCAAAAGGGGTTGGATACGTAGGTAGCTTGGATGGCTGGTCATCTAAGTCCAGGTGAATATAGTTGCACATTTTTTATTTTAGAGTTTTTAGGAGTTTGTGTTCTATTTCTAGTCATTGTTTATTGCATAGGTACATTCTAGTGTATTTTCTTACTTTGCTTTTAGTGTTTATTTTCTTTTGATATATTTCTTGTGCAGTTTTACTTGCTTCTTCACGTGCTGAGTTATAGCTTTTACTTGTTTATCATATACCTGTTTAGCTATAGCTTTACATGTTTAGTTGTAGTTCTTTATTGTTCATTTACTGATTATTTCTTGATTACCTGTCTAGCCGTAGCTCTTTATTGTTTACTTGTTTTATTATGTTTAGATCACATGCTTAGGTGTAGTTCTTTTATTGCTTTCCTGTTTTATCTAGCTTGTTATATCTGCTCAATATCATTGCCATTATCTACTTAGCTGTAGATGTGCATGTGTTTGTTTACCGCTTTCTTAGATATGATAAGTTAGGATTAGATTGAATGTATAGAGACTGGTAGCAAGGTTATTTGTTATCAGATTGAAACTAGCTTTCTCTACCTCTTTGAGAGACGGTGGATTCTAGTGTTAATTCCAATGACAGATAAGAGTATTTCCAACTCTTTTTAGGCATGGATGTTAGATGGGATGTATAGAGATAAATAGCAGAGTTATTTGATATTGGATAAACTCTAATCTTCTCTGCCTCTTTTAGAGACGGCAGATTCTAGTATTTATTCCAATGTCAGGTGACAATGATATCAATTCTCTTTAGGATTTGGATGTTTTATTTTTCTTTTACCCATCCCTAGGACATGCATGTTTAGGTAGACGTTTTCTCGGGGATGCCCGTTCCCATTTAACATGATTTTTGCCCAAAATTCTTTGAAAATAATAAATAAATGATATAAGAGACCGAGTGCGCTTGGGCGAGTAGGGTGCCTAACACCTTCCCAACTCGTAATCAAGCACATACCCCCTCTTCTTTGGTTATATGTTGCAAACAGAGCATTTATTTTTGGTTCCATGGCCTATCCATGGATGGCGACTCTTATCATTTTTTAGATACGTCTTGGTTTGGGGCTTTGTCCTTGGACTAAGAGGTATCTCATATATCACCATATGGCATTTTATTTTGAGAGTTCATTGGCAGAGCTCTTAATGTGTGGAGATCTAAAAGACAGACGGGGGCTCGCTCCTCGTCGCTTCTCAGGATCGGGTCCACAGTCTCTAGGCAGTAGGATCTGTCGTAACAAGTCTGCACGAAACTGGCCGTGTAGGACAAGGTAACATGCTAATGGGAGCAGGAGTGCCATGGGGTAACTTTGACACTTAAAATAAGTTGATCTTAAATTATTCGAAATTTATACTCGTTATCTTACGCTCCACATTTTATTTATCTTTGTTTGACTTTATAAAATGTTCCTTGCTTTACTTATTTTTTTAATAGATATTTGTCATGAATCTGCCTCTTTTTATTGATCCCCAATACTTGTTAAGAATGGCCATATGATTTGTTCTCACTCACTTTTTATCTCAGGATCGGAGAATGTAGGAGGAGCATTTATGAACAAGGATATTTAATTCGTGGGGCGGGCAGGAGAGTCGAATAAGCGATGGAGTTGACAAGCCACAGCAATCTCTTCAGTTTAAATTATCAGTTTGGAGAAGAGTTTAGTTAATGGACTTTAAGTTATGCCTTCTATTTTAGACATTTAAAATTGAATAATTGTAATGGGATTCTCCTTTTAAACCATGGAATAAGATCTTTAGATGGTCCTGGTAGTAGTTAGAATGGTTATGTTTTTTTTTTTTTAATTTGGTGATTTTTACTGGTTGAGTTTCTCATAGCGACCCGACAGATTTGGTTCATTACATATCATCAATATGGGTCTGGTCAAAATGGGGTGTCTATAGGGGATAACTATGGCAGGTGTGCCTCATTGTGCTTGCCTATTGTAAGCTTTTTCTATTTTATTCATTTTCTCATTTTCCATTAGATGTTTTCCATTAGATAAGAGCATGTTGGGTATTTCCTTCAAATAAGAGGGTATTTTTTTTCCTTTCTTGGATTTTCCGTACTTTACAATTTTTTCTATATTTCTTATTTTCCATGAGATTAAGCCATTTTGGTCATTTTTTTATGACACATGGGTATTTAGGATTATTCTTTTTTGGGATTTTTTTCTAATTTCACTTTTCTATCAGACAAGGGTATTTTGGTCATTTTCTATGATAAGGGTATTTTGCTCATTTTTTATGACCTAGAGGTATTTTGGGATTTTTTGTTTACTTTTAGGATCATTTCCCATTTTCATTTTTTTATTTATCGTATTTTTATTTAGATAAGGGTATATTTATCATTTTCATGCCATGAATATTTTCGGAATTTTCCTTTTACGATTTTTTGTGTTTATGATTTCTTTTCTTATTTTGCATGAGATAAGGGTATTCTGGTTATTTTCCTGATTGGGGAATGAGCTGCCCCATTAGACTTTGAAGTTCTACATGTTTGAGAAGGATTCTCTAAGCTAAATCTCAAAGCCCCCAACTAATTCAGATTTTCGAAGTGGAAGCCAAAATTAGGTGGGACAGTAGTTACTCTTTAAGTTACATTGACCTCGAGATTGACCTCCATAAAGCTTAGTTTTATCACCAAATCAAAATTTGCGATGAAGTTCAAATTTATCATTATGAACGGAGCTAATCGCTGAATGATAGATTTATCGAAGAAGGGGAGAATAGATTTTTTTTATAGGTGAAGGTTAGATTTACCAAAAAGCCATATTACATGATGAAGGTTATATTTATTATTACAAAGGGATGAGAGATCTCATTGTTGGATATCTTGGTGTCAGCAGGTTAGATGAGGCAAGCTATATATATATATTAGGATATTAGATTTGATTTGATTTGGTGGTAACTTGAAGTATGTAAGCTTATTGGGTAACTTGATTAGATCGAGATTATCTCTTTCATTTCTTTTCTTAAATCATTTCCATGTTTATCCAAAATCATCCAAAATTAACATAAAATATCTGATTTTATCATGGTATTAGAGTGGGTTGATCAAACCATGCGCTAAACACATATCCATTAATTTCATTTTCAAGTGGACGGTCGATCTAGCTATCCGCCTGTACCTACACCTACTTCTCTACCCGATTCTTCAAACCCCAATCACACACTTCCTTTAAAATGTCTCTTAACCACGCCCCTCATATTTGAAATATTCACCTTTATTTTGTTTCGACTCTCTAAATAATTGAAGTTGTCCCATTTGTTCTACAACTACTGATAAATTGCCATAAAAAGTCGTTAGTTGTCGCTTTTCTTATAATTTTCTTCATTCTCTCAATCTCTATTTCTTTATTTCGTTTATTTCAGTTGATGTACCTCAGTTTGAGGTGCAGGCCTAAAACAGTGCTCTACTCAGTTGAGGTAGGTGCATAAGAAAGTAGTTTCTAATCTCACGGGGATTGTTACTGTTGTGGTAAAAAATAGTCAATGTGATGTGGCAGTTCAGGAGAAGCGAACCTGGCTGGGATATGATCAGATATTGGAGTGGATGTTGATCTAATCATCTGATAGAGAGGGTCCTGCGCTCTGATGAGTCCTGCACAAGGTAGCACCCTGTCAGAAGACCAACCCGGAGTTGTGCCTCCGGATTGGCCATTCGACACTCAAGTCAGTATATGACCTCAACTTTGGACCAAAAATAGTAATGAATAGTAATTTCTCGGGTTCTGGACCCTTACCTTTGAGCCTTGGATGGCTATTTATAGTAAGTGGCTAGAGTCGATTTACCTTTTTACCCTTTGGATAGGTGTCGCCCTGTGATTGGGTGGAGAGTAACTACTTCCCTCATCTTTGAGGATTAGGTTCTTAATTATCCTCTTATGGCGGGGGTAATTAGGGTATGTTATCAGAATACACGTGTAACTTCCTAATTGGATGGTCAATTCTGGGCCTCATCAGATGCCCCCTAGTTCCTTAGGCCGTATTTATGGCATGGGGAAGTTTGAGTATCGGCCTCTAAAGTTATCTTTGTTGTTTTTCGTCCCTGTTCGTCATTTAGACCGATTTTGGACGGCCCAAATTGTTTTGATTAAGTTGGATTTCGATCCGATTTGATGAAGTGCCCCTGATCTCAGCTGGATCAACTGATATAACAACATTGAAGCGTTGTCTTGGGATCGATATCATATAGTCAAAAATCTCTTAGTATGCGCGCCCCATATGACGATCGGACAGTGGTTCCAACATTGGGATCGGCTATTGCGGATCTGAGATTTTACGAACCATGGGTCCCATATTGGGATCGGCCAAAGATGGTCTAGGATTTTTATGAGGCGCATGTCCAATATTGGGATTGGTTTTGGCTGATCCAACATTTTAGTGGTGCGTCGCATATTGGGATCGGTTGAGGCCGATCCAGGAGTCTAATTTTTCAACGTGAGCTTCATATTGGGATCGGCTGGGGCCGATCCAAGAGTCCAATTTTTTGCCTCGTATTGGGATCGGCTGGGGCTGATCCAAGAGTGCAACTTTTTGCCTCATATTGGGAACGGCTTTAGTTGTTCCTTAATTCCAAATTTGTAGCTGTGTATCGTGTACTACTTAGAGCTTTGGGTGTACCTCTCAATTTTGGGGGCCTTAAAATTAGGTGTTTGTGTCATATTGGGATTGCTTTAGCCGATCCCCAACTCCAACCGTTTTGTAACGTGTACTGTTTGGAGTTTTGGGTGTCTTTCCCAATTTTTGGGGGCCTTAGGTAGTTGTGTTATATTGGCCGATCCCCAACTCCCATCTTTTTAGGCGTTTGAAATTTGGGTGTACGACTCCCACTTTCTTAACTTTTCATAGCGTAATGCCACAATAGCATCGGATCCGGACTATCCAAACCCCAAATTTTTAGGGCCTAAATGCTTTATTTGGATCGGCAATATATGATCCTAGGCACGCCCCAAGTTTAGATTGGCAAAATGCGATTTAAAAAATACGATCTTTGGCAGTTTAAGCCATGTTTGGATCGGTTGTATACCTTGCCTGATGATGGGACACAAATACGGCGTCGCTCTCAGATATCGCCACGTGTCGTCCATGCACAAGTAGAGCCTAACCATCATGAAGAAAGGCGTTGGAAAACTGCAAAAACCACACAATCATGACATGTGTCGCCCTCTCACCGTCCAGGCCTCATCATCACAAGTTATGGAAGGAAATATCCGGCAAAGCCACGCGCGCCGGCGGAGCAGGGGAACGGCCAAATCCTGCAAAGGAAGGTTTTCTCTCCATAATGATGAAAAGGCCCGCGCACCTCCCTTTAAAAGGGAGGGAAAGGAAGAAGAGGGGAGATCCACACTTTTTAAAAGACTTCCCTCATTCTCAGCTCCCGCAAAACAATCGGAAAAAGAGGCGAGGCAACAACAGAGGAGACTAGGAACTCAATCCTACTCTCCCTGCCAGTCCCCTCCGACCCACTCATTCACACACCCAGAAAAGAACCCGTGTTTTGGTCCTGGTAACCCTGATCAAACCTCTTCCTCTTCTCGGTGTCCTCTATATTGATTGGTCGAAGAATCTGACTTGGGTGTCGAAGTGGTCGTCCGGGACCCACCCCGGACCCCCTGACCCCCTTTGTTTGTGATTGCAGACCCCGCGGAGGCCCTCTACCGACCGCTCGATCGCAGACCCGGATTCAGACGCCATCATATTGGCGCCATCCGTGGGACTCATCGAGTACTGAACGCCTTATGGCGATGAGAAACCACACCCAACAGCAAGAAATAGGGGTAATGACCAGGAGCCAAGCTCAACGCGCATAAACCAACACCTCAAGCTCCCGGGAGCCCAACTCACCGCTCTCGGGCCGACACCAGCCCTCCTCCAGCGCACCGCAAATGGTCCCCACCATGGAGATGTTCAACGAACTCCGCCGAGAACTACTCCAACGATTGCCTCCGCTGGACCCCCCAGCCCCGGGGAGGCCCCTGACAACGCAGGACCAGGCGGAAGCCTATGACGAAGGTGACGAGGAACAGCCAGGGGAGCGTCATCCCCTGCGAAAGCGAGCACCTACTCGCCGGACACCGTCCCCATCGGCGAATAGCCCTTTGCCCCCCGCAGCTAGGGGACACCAGCGAGACGACGAGAAGCAAGCTACGCTAAGCCGCGCTCCCCCTGCCCGGACCGCTCATTTCCAGGAACCGCCCCCAGCACAGGCGGAGGAGGTAGCAACCTCAGCGCAACCACCCAGCATGGATCCGATAGCCGACCTGCAAAGGCAAATCCGAGAGGTAAAACTGGAAATGAAAAAGCCCTACGCCCACGGCATCCTCGACGAATAGTAGAGGGAAACGGCATCCCCATTCACCTCGGAGGTCTTAAAAACCCCAGCAGAAGCAGGAATAGACCTCTCCCGTTTCGGTCTGCACGACGGAAGTACAGACCCCCTCGAGTTCCTACAAACTTTCAAAAGGGTAATAATGCTCCGAGGTGCGTCGGACGGATTCATGTGCAGAGCCTTCGCCTCCCTGTTAAGGAAAACCGCTAACGACTGGTACATGAGATTGGAGCCCGACTCCATTGCATCCTTCCACGAATTCGGAAGGAAGTTCAGCGCAAGGTTCGCCAACAACCGCCTCCGCCACGATCCAACGGACGCCCTCTTAGCCCTCCGGCAGGGAAGAAACGAGACCCTAAGAGACTTCATGTTAAAATTCAACGCCGAATCGGCCCAGCTTTCTAACATGGATGTCCAAATAGCGGAGGCCACACTGAAGCATGCCACCACCGACCCGAATCTCAAGCTGCATCTTACCCTCAAGCCACCCCGAGACCTGCAGGAACTCGAATCAAAGGCTGACAAGTTCGTACGAGCAGAAGAGGCCTGCGCCCGAGAACAGGGCCAGGCCGGCCCCGATGAAAGAAAAAGCAATGATGGCCGAAGGATCATGAGGCTACGGGCCTAGGAAAAACAGGCGAGCCGGAACCCCGTCCCCATCTTCGAAAGACTAGGAAGCGCCCCACTAAAGGTTCCCTTCCCCCATATCCTACTGGCTATCAGAGATCAGGGTCTCCTGACCCCCCCAAGAGAATGGCAACGGACCCAAAGAAGCGGTCCGCAAGAAAGTTCTGCGAATTCCACGGGGACCACGGCCACGAGACTGACCATAGCTTCCACCTCCGCCTCCAGCTAGAAAAGCTGGCCGAGGAGGGGCACCTGAATCAATATCTCAGGAGCCCTGGCGAAAGCTCGCGCGAGACCCAACGCCCACCCGACGAACCCAGAGGCAGGCGTCAGCCACCCAGTAGGCACCGGTCCAGCAGCCACCACCGATCCACAAGCCGACACAGATCCCCGAGCAGGCATCATTCCCGAAGCAGGCATCGATCCCGCAGCAGACATGACACACGCCGCCACCAGCGCCCCAAGAAATAAGAGCCCCCTAAACAGCCGCAGGCCCACGAACAGCCGCCCACCATTATCGGAAAAATTAACATCATCACAGGCGGGCCAGCAGCGGGAGGGCCGTCAACAGCTGGTTGGCGGGCGTATACAGAACGGGTGTTCTTCATGGAAATGCCTTCCAAAAAGGCCCGAACAGATCCGCCCCTGTAGACACCCCATTTTGACCGAACCCTTTCATGTTTGGTTTTAAATAATTGCCCTAATAAACTAGTGTTCTAAGGTCCCAAATTGTGCCCTGGGTTAGCTTAGGGTCCCACCAAGGTCCCTGTAAAATTTCGTCAAGATCCGTGCGCGTCTGCCTAGTAAACAAGCTAAGACGGTGTCGTGGGGCAAGTTCAGAAGGGTGGCGATTTAGCCAGAAATAGGGGTGCACTGGGACCTGGAAAACCAGTTCAAATTTTTCGTAATGGGTTGTCCAGGGAGATATAGGGGTATGCAGATTAGCGTGTAACGTAATTAGGGGGTGGATTATCCTGAACCAGGGCAATTTCGTAATTTGCGAAGATGCTTTTCTTCCCCTCCAAGTCACCATTAGGCCCTAAGCTAGGTTAGTGAGAGCCTTAGGACTAGAATTAACCAGAAGAGAATCCTATGTAGTTAGGCTTCCTTTGATCCCAGCCCTTGAGCAAAAGCTGATTTGAAGGGCTAGGATCAAAGGGGAGGGAGATATTTCCATAAAATTTTCCCCCTCCGCTATTGCCCGAGTTCCCCCTATAGAGTAAAGAGTAGTCATAAATATGCATGAAGGAGGGCTGTCCCGAGAGAAACAAGGTCAAATTTATCAGTGCCCTATATAGGCACCTAGCAAATTAGGGTTGAGAAAAGATCTTTTTCTTTTTCTTTTTCTCTCGTTCGAAGCAAAGAAGGGAAAGACACAGAGAGAAAAAGAAAGAGTGAGAGGAAGAAGAAGAAGAGGGAGGAATCCGGCCACCCTTGCCGGAATCCCATCAACTCCATACCCATTTCCCCTAATATCCAAACCCACCTCTAGTCACCGACCGATTCTACCACCACCACCCCATTCCCATTTTTCTGCGAAACCCACTACCCCATTCCAAACCCATCCACTCCGGCCGGCCAACCTCCATTAAATCCGGCAACCTCTTCTTCTCCTTCCACCACCATCTTCAACCCATTTCGACAAAAAAACCCATTTCAATCGGTCTCAAAAACCCATCACAAACCCCCTCTCCATCTCAGCCGCATCACCTCCGGCCTCATCTCCGGCAAGCTACCATCACCGACCATTTTTCCTCCACCCACCATCGTCTTCTTCTCCTCCTTCTTCATTTATCTTATTTCTTCTTCAAATCCTCTCCCTTAAAACCCCTTTTCCATTTCTCTTTCATCATCTCAGCCATCATTCCAGCCTCTTAAACCCACTTCCATTTCTTATTCTTCCTAAACCCATTTCTCATTTCCCCAAGACCCACATCGACCATCACCACCACTCCGGCTAGCCACCTCCACCTCCATCTACCACGATTTCCACCTAAGTCATATCCACCTCCATCTACCGAAACCCCATTTGCCTCTTCACTACCCACCTCTATTCGCCCATCTTCCCTCCATCATCTCACCTACAGAGCCTATTTCTACCCATTTTTTCCTCATTTTCCAACACATCCTCCAATCACCTCATCATCTTCTCCGACCAGGTACTTTTGCTCCGGCGAATCCAAGCCTTGAAAAATCTCTGCAAAAGAGGATTTGAATCAGAAGGATTTGAGAAGGGAAGACGGTAGTAAGAAGTAATTGGAAGATTGTGACGCAACCTAAAGAAGGTGCTCTTCCTCTTTCTTTTTAATTTTCCATTTATTGATGTCCTGAGTGCATTTCCAATCATCATGTTCATATGCAGATTTTCTTTTGAGGTTTCAGACCTTGATATCTTGGATGGGATTTACTATATTTTCCTTTGCTTATTGGCTTGCTATAGTGGATACTAGTTTTTAGTAGTCACTGGATCATCTGGGATAGAGAGTTACTTATAAATGTGTTGATTCTAGAATTTACTTTCTCTTGAACAGAGAAATGATTATGCTAAGGGTGAATTTAAGAAAACTGTTATGTGAAATTCAACAGAGGTTCCATGTCTTAGATACTTGGTTATAAACTGAAGGAGGTCTTCCCTTTGTATCCATGCCATGAGACTCACCTTTTGTTCCCATGACTCTTAAGTTCACATGATTGTTTGACTACTTTGTTGCTAGGAGATCTACGATCTTTGGCATTTGTTTCCTGTGCTCTATAACATGAAATCAAGGATGTAAAATGAGGTCACTCACTATGTATCAATTAGGAGCTGTATGGATTTCTTGTTTTTTTTTTACAGATTAAATGCTTTAGTGAGAATAATCAAAGCATGGAAGGGAGTTAATATCATTGAATGATTTTGACCAAATTGAATTTTGTTCTCTTAGTATGAGCCCTTGTTTGTAGTTGAACAATGTGAGATGTCGAATGGAATATGTTCTTGCAGCTGAAATCCCTTCAGGTCATAAAATTGAGCAGGATTCTCTTATTTTTCTAGAAATGTTTCTCAAGAATCATGGCAAGAAAATATTTCTTTTGTTTTAATTGTGAAGGGTATGTTGGGTTCTTCTATTAAGGGCATTATGTTCATAACCATTTTCTTTTTCCATTTGTTTGGATAACATTTTAAGTTATGAAAAGTCATGTTCATATATATGTTCAGCTCATTCGTCTGCAACCCAATCCCATGTTTTGCGCTAAGTCTATCCCACAATTCAGCCATGTTCTGCATCAATTCATTCCATGTTTTGCATTAATTCAGTCCATAGCAACCCTCAGCATTGGAATCCATTCTACTGTTCATGTTTATAAATCCCATTGGTGGCGGCTATCTCCGATTTGATCTTTGGCTGAATTTAAATCTCATCACATTTCTCATTGGAATATGATTCTTTTCCAGCATTCTATTTTAGCCATGGTCTAAGCACTCTGTGAGTTTAGCATTCATTACCCCTCTAGTTCATCATTCGCACTTGCAATATAGATCAGGTATATCTGAATAGTGCATAGACATGGCTGCAGTGATATAGATTTCGAAGAGAAAATTTGGATAGTTCATTCTCTGTGCCAAATTGCTTAGACTCCATGTTCAGAATTTTGTACAAATTCAGAACCTTTAAAAGTATCTCATTCCTTGGGTTGTTGTGATCCATCGCTTGATTAGTTCATTCATTTCTTTTGATGATCCAAATGTTATATGAAAATCGATAGAGGACAGATATGTTGCTGCCCCAGTTTTGCACATGGATTCAGTCCATGTTTCACCCCTGTTTTGTACATAGATTCAGTCCATGTTGCTGCCCTGTTTAGCACGTAGATTCAGTCCTGTTGCTGCCCCTGTTTTGGCACAATTCTGTGAGTGGTTATGCTCCCTGTTTTCGACATAATTCAGCCCTTACTAGCACAATCAAGTCTCTGTTTTAGTCCCTGTTTCAGCCCAGCTTCTGCATAATATTAGTCTCTAGTTCAGTCCTTGTCTCAGCCATGTTATTGCGCAGGTTCAGCTCTGTTTTAGTACAGCTCAGAGTAGTTTAGTCCTTCATTTATAGATTCTATATTTTGGTGTCTGTTTGGTTCAGTCATGCTTAGTGCTATGACGGGGAGAAAAATCTGAATCTGTTCGTTTGTATGGTGTAAGGTTGACCTTAGAATGATTTGTATAAAATGTTTTCTCTTTAAAATGGCATGGCTTATGAAGTTGTACATAAGCTGTTGGATTGTGGATATGTCGAAATAGGTGTAGAGCTGATGGTGAAAGATTATTTATAAGATCTAAGAGGCAATGAGGTAGGTTAGTATCATGGAATAGAGAGACTGGTTTAAGGGTTGAATCCAAGGGATTAGTTCAGATGGGCGATGAAGGCGCTAGCCCAAGCCCATCCTTAGGGGACTTGCTCAGTCCAAGTAGCGCTCCCCTCCTTTCTATATAGGAGACTTGCCCAGTCTCATCAGATGTTTACGTCATTTGTGTCTCAGAGACAAGCCTTGTCTCATATAGAGAGTTTCCCTTTAGGAGGCTTACCTAGCCTCATGTTAGAGTGGCCTCCTCTTTTAGAGCGAGTCTTAGACTTGGTAGTGTTATTAGAGAGTCTCTGACTCATTTGTACTCCTTCCTTAGTGTTATTAGTTTGGAGTTTTTCCATTAGAGACTAACTCAGTCATATAGAGTCTTCCCTGCTTGGGATCTTAGATTGTTTTCTCTGTTCTTAGGACACTATCTTTCTTGTTGTGGTTTGTCTCTTTGAGATGTTGGTTGCTTGTTTGGGGTTTCCCCTTTAGCTTTAGGGCTTTGCCCTAGTTTGTGGTTGTACTTGCGTGTTCCCTTTAAGATTGAAAGCATTTAAAGGTCCGAAGCATTGGAAAGCTTTAAAATCCAAAAACATAAGAAATTTGAAATTCAAAAACATTTGAAAATTTTAAAAATATCAAAAACATTTGAAAAACATTAAAACCGTAAAATCATCTAAAGTGTTGAGTGTTTCTTTTAGAAGCGTAGTTTGAGAGTTCGTTTC
Source organism: Tasmannia lanceolata (assembly GCF_043159265.1). Classification (NCBI taxonomy): domain Eukaryota; kingdom Viridiplantae; phylum Streptophyta; class Magnoliopsida; order Canellales; family Winteraceae; genus Tasmannia; species Tasmannia lanceolata. The sequence goes on along the minus strand of NW_027518696.1, from coordinate 22,132,367 downwards.
GAACTACGTTGGCTTGATCCTCTTCCACGAGGTACGTAGTGCAGCTTGGGATTCTTATCCCAGGTCCAGCCAAACTTTGTGAATAAAAATGCTTTAACCATTTTTCTTTAAAACCGTGTTTTCAAAAGCTCTTCCTCTAGTGTTAGGAGTTTCTCCTAGATAGAGAGTTTTAGAGTTAGGAGTTTCTTTTGATAGGTTGTTTATTTGTTTGTTTGTTATATGCTTGTTTTAGAGTTAGGGGTCTGTCCTAGAGTTATAGGAGCGCCTCCGTCCTGTCAGTTGGCGATTCACATCGCCGACTGATGACTAGGTCTTGGATACGTTAGCAATCCTATTATTTTCCTTAGGGCATACAGCCTAGTTACACGTAGGTTGTAGGAACCACCTGCATTAGCTTAGGGCTAACCTGCATTTAGTTAGGGCATGGAGCCTAGAGTCAAGGCCTTGTCCTATCTGTAGACTAGGGTAGCTCACCTTGCGTAGCTACAGCACGGTCCTAGTACACTCACTGGTCTGTCGCAAGTCGAGACTTTCTCGACTCCGTTAGATAGATTAGGGCCGGTGCCCCTGGTTAGGATATATGTATATGTGTATATTAGGGTTCTCTTAGTTAGAGTTCCTTATTCATTTCAATTGGTTATATCCTTTCTCTGTTCAGATCTAGATTTAGTCAGTGGTTTTTGCTTGTCGTTATTGCGGCCATGATCTGTCCTTTGATCTGTTGTCCATTGGATTTGACCTGTTGTCGTAGGTTCTCACCCTGGATCAGCCCTTCAGTTGATCGCCATTATCTAATGACCATATTTCAAGCTTATCTTACCCCCATTATTCGCATACCCTTTGGTTGAGCTGTGGGAATCCTTGGTGTAGCCGTTATGCTGCCGGATATTGTCCAGACCACTTTTGAGCATAACTGCTATTTCTTAGAGTTAGGAGAAACCATGAGTTTACCTTACCTTGACTTTCTTGTTTAGCGTCGTTATGCTGTCGGATTTTATCCAGACCATTTTCGAGCATGACCGCTATTTCGTAGAGTTAGGAAAGCCATGAGTTTACCTTATCTTGACTCTCTTGTCTAGCCGTTATGCTGCTGAATTTTTCGCAAAATATTTTTAAGCATAACTGCTATTCTTTAGAGTCAGTTTACCTTGTTTTGATTCCCAGTCATAGCCTCAATTAGCTTAGAACCCATTTTTTGGTAAAAACTTCAGGTTTGGTAAGCTGTATTTGCACCCTTTCAGTTTCACTAAGTGCGTGGCCTGTATATGTCGTTCTCGTGGCCACAATTTATTTGCTACTCGTTGATTGTATATTTATTCTTTTGTTGTGTCATAGATTCAATTTTTGCATCTATTATTGATTAGGATATATGCTTGTCTGTATACTTATCTCGTCTTGAGATCTGGCCGGTAGCTTGTAACTGTCCCTATGGCCACGGTCTATCACTTTGATCTCCTCGATCGTATAGTTATTGGTATTCATCGCTGGATTTAAATCCGGTCTATGACCTACTTCTGTCATTTTGTGGCTGTGATTTATTTCCTGATTCACCGATCATCTTTGATCGCTGATGAAAATTTTGGTGTCGCCGATTGTATCCTCCCCTTATAATTGATCATCAAGTTTATCCTTATCATTTGTTTATGGATATCTCCATTCTCTCTGATTTTGTCATTGTATGAGTGTTAGGTTTGATCATGGCGAACAACATGTTGAAGAGTTGGATAAAGGAGACTATTAAAACTCTTCCGCGTGAGCATTCAAAGCGGAGCATGGCCGAGAAGTTTATTAGTACATTCAATCATTTGAGCATACTCGGCATAGACTGGAAGTTTCTCCAAGCAGCTGCCAATCTTTGGGATCCTACTCTTCATGTCTTTAGATTCGGTTCATTTGAATTTTGTCCTATCTTTGAAGATTGGTGCGTCTTATTGGAGCTCCCATCGGAAGGACTCTGGGTCCAACCTCTGAGTCCAGATGACCCTCATTCCATTTTCTGCAAGTTGTTCAAAAATACCGCGGTTGACGCTCTGTCATACTTTACAGACACAGGTGTGCGAGTTCAGGACCTCATCAAACTTTTTTCTAAAAATATCGACCCTGTCGACTCTCGTTTTCAGAGTTGTCGGCGCAGCGCCTTGATTTTCGGTGTCTTCGCGCGTTATGTCGTTCGTGGAGATTCTTATAATGCTCCTTTGGCCTTGTTAGCTGTGGTGGATCAAATCAATGAGGGAAGGAATCCTGTTCCCACCATACTAGCAGAAACTTTCTCCGGACTGGACCTTATTGCTCGTCAGGAGGTTCATGATAATTTCTTTGGGTGTGTCAAACTGCTTTATTTGTGACTTTGTGAAAAACTCACCATCCTTCGGCCGCAGAGCTCCCTTCAGTACACCCTCAATGATCACCTTTCGTGGCAACCAATGGCCAATAAACCCCAATCCATTGATGAGTGGCATAATTGGTTGCAGCACGTGGAGAATGATCAATTTCATTTGGTGAGTCATTCATGCTTGCACGTTATCACTAGCACCCACCCATATCCCTTTGTGTATCTTATGGGTTTGGAAAGGTCAAGCTTTTATGCACCAACCCGTTTGCTTCATCAGATCACGGGACGCCCATGTCCTCCCGGGACTGTAGTACCTCCTCCTTGCGAAAAGCTATCTCCTGATCTCATCAATACCATTGTGGCTGCTTGGAGAAACAAGGTCGTAGAGAGGAGATTTGCCTTAATATCTAAGGTCCGATGTGGGGAATTACCAGGAAAGCTCGCGGGCAAGAGAGCTCGGATCGAAGAGCTTTGAAGATTCCTTTTCATAAAATTGTCTTTTTAATTTCTTCAAATTTCATTGTAAATAGTTACTTTCATCCAATTATTAACAAAGATTAATCTTTTGATTGTAACTACAGTTTGACTATTGATCAATGGAATAGCATTTGTGATTTTCTCTTATCTTATTTGGTACAGAATACTCTATCTCAATGGTTATCGTTTTAATTTAGTATGTTAATTTCCAATTCAGGATTCTAAAATCGAGCAAACATCGCTCCCTCAGGTGTCAGTCAACCTGCGTGGTCTAGACAGTCAACCACGTCTAGACTCATTCGTCAATTTGAACCGCTAACCTTACCTGAACAATCTGCATCCTCTTTATCTGAATCATCTGAATCCCTAGAATCTGTCCAAATGGCTGAACCCAATGATGCGCTAACTAAAATTCAAGAGATGATGGTGAATCTTACCAGGGATATGGCCTTTATGAAAGAAGAGATGGCCCAAATGAAAGCCCAGTCTAATGAAAAGGTCTCTACTTCTAGAGCACCTGCGGTTCAACCCCCTCCCGTTATACCGGCAAATTCAAGCCCTGCAAATTTGAACCATCCTTTCATTTCACCAGTAGACGTCGACCTAGAAGAAGGGCAGTACGCTGAAGAATATTGCATTCCAGATGTGGCCCGGTATAATAAGGAAAAATAGGTAGCTGATCAATTGGAGAAGCTGACAAAAGAAATGGAAAGCTTGAAGCATCAAGGCCCAAGGCAGTTCGATATATCTGAGCTGATAATGTCTCCGGGAGTCACCTTGCCCCCTAAATTCAAAACCCCCGATTATGACAAATATGATGGGACTGGATGTCCCCGGAATCATATGAGGTGGTTTATTGAGATGTCGCAGCAGTGTGGGCTATCTCCTGAGCAAATGGCCAGGGTCTTTCCAATGTCTCTTACTGGGGTGGCGAAGAAGTGGTTTCTGCGTCGGAAACCCGAAGAGGTGAAGACCTTACAAAGCATCTCCAACAAATTTGTAGAGCAGTTTTCTATGGAAGAAGGGATAGAGGTTACCAAGAGGGATCTCAAACAGTTAAAGCAAGGTCCTCTGGAGACCTTTACCTTTTTCATCCGTCGTTGGCGTCGAAAGTCTGCCCAGCTAAGCGAGAGGCTATCAGAAGAAGATCAGATCAAGCTGGTGATCAAGGGTTTGTCACCGCAGTATTTCCATTTTATGTCCCCTCAGCATTACACCGATTTTGACCATCTAATTAAGACTGGGACGAGGACTGAGGATGCAATAGCTAAGGGTCTGAGGGCCAGACTTCCATCAGACATCAGGGAAGGAAAGAGACCCGTGGTCGTACAGAAAGAAGTTGACCACGTAAACCCTGTTCGCTCAGCGGCCAGGACTGTAACAGAGGTGGCGAGACCAACGCCAACCCCGGTAGAGCAGAAACCTCAGAGGCACTTTGATCCCCTACCATACCCTTTACCTCTGATTCTGAAAAAGTTGATAAGGGATAAGAAAATCAGACTACCTGATATTAGGCCAATACCTAACCCGTTGCCCCCATATTGGAGAGCAGACCAGTATTGTGAATACCACAGAAATTCGAGTCACCTCACTGAAAGATGTCTGGCCTTAAAGCATGCGCTCCAGACTATGTTAGAGAACGGAAAGCTTGAGGTGGAAAGGCCCAATGTAACTCGGAATCCCCTTCCCAATCATCGTACAATTCCTCCTCCTGCGATGAATGCCATTTTTGTCGAGGAGCCGGTTCTTGATCCATCCATTCTCATTTGCGCCATCACTCCTGATGAACCTTATATTCTAAGATTTGATCCTGAAGAGATCGAGGAGATGGAAAGGGACAGGTCTTATGCCCTCTGGAGGGGCAGTACCAATTTGGCTGAGTCGTCCTCTCCATATGTCCTTCGATGTGAGGATGTCGAGGCAGAAAAGGAAACTCCTTATGTTCTAAGGATGGATGAGTTCGAGGAAGAAGAGATGAATGAAGCTCCGTATGTTCTAAGAATGGATGCAGATGATTTACTTCTATTGGAAGATCAGTGTGACGAGCTTCGTCATGTTACCCGGGGTGGCCGAGTGTTTAAGCCCGCAGAATTGAGAGCAGAAAACCCTGCAGAAGCAGTGAGAGCAGCCGAGAATCAGGGGCAGAATAGGCCGAGTGCAGATGAGGAAGAAGATAATTTGTTGAAGCAGCTGAAGAGGACCCAAGCAAACGTTTCCATTTGGGGCCTACTTATGTCTTCATCTAAGCACAGGAAGGTTGTACTCAAAGAGTTGAATGCTGCTCAGGTGCCAACTGAGATCACTCCCGATGAATTAGTAAGCCTAGTCGCTGTGACTAAGACTTCCAAGGTAATATCTTTCACAGACGATGATTTACCTCCTGAAGGGAGCGACCATGCCCGTTCACTCAAAATTACTGTAGTTTGCAACAAGAAAAGGGTACCCGAAGTACTCGTCGACAATGGGTCCGCTCTGAATATTTGTCCACTGAGTACCGCTGCGACTTTGGGCTTTGGGCCCGGGGATTTCATTCCTTCAGAGCAGGGTATATTAGCGTATGATGGCACCCGTCGAGATGTCATCGGAACCCTGGCCACTGAAATCCAGATTGGGGGAGAAGACTTTGACATCGAATTTCAAGTATTGGACATTAAAGCTTCTTTCTTGCTGTTATTGGGTCGACCTTGGCTGCATAAGGTCGGAGTTATCCCTTCTACCCTTCATCAAAAGTTGAAGTTTGTTCATAACGGCAGGGTAGTGACTGTAAAGGGTGACCTGGACTTAGAGATTGGGCAGATTTCACAAGAGCTTGTAGCTGGGAAGGAAGCCGATGTCAGTTTGACAGGGTTTTCTCTGGAGGTGTCGGTCATATCCATGGAAGAGGCAATGGGCGAAGAAGTTTTCTTCTTGACTAGCACCAACTCGAATGTAGTCGGGATGATCCGTAAACAAGGTTATATTCCGGGCGCAGGGCTGGGCAAATATCATCAAGGCCCTACTGAGTGGCCTGTGTTCAGGACTTTCAATGGTCTCTTTGGCCTGGGATATGAGCCGACCAAGCAGGAGGTCAAGGAAATGAAAAGATACATGCTGAAATGGGCCGAGTGCCGCCGCCGGGGACTAGAATTGCCTATGGGACCAATCAGTCTGATCAGAAACGGCGTTTTCAGAAAGGAGGGGGCAGATTTTCCATTTTGCGGGTTTGCTGAGCCATGGACCGATAATGTGACAGGGCAGAGGTTTCCGGGTTTCGAAATTTTCTTTAACCTAGAGTTATCAGAAGCGCCAATGAGTGCTCGGATTACTGAGGAAGCATCGGAAACTGATTGGGCCGATGTTTTAGAGCCGGGCTGTCTGAATGGCATGTTTCAGATTGAATATCCAGTGGCAGCAGTGGTTGGCAGTGAGACCGAAGCGTCAGAGGTGGCAGTGATAGGCAGAGATGCATTCATTCTGAACCCCGCAGAGTTAATCACCCCAGCCGAGGGACCCTTGACCAACTGGACCTCCCAGGTTTTACCTCGAGTAGTCTTTCAGTATAGTCCCGTTTCCTCAAAAGAGTCAGTAGTCTCTAAGTATACGTCTACTTCCCAGTCTGATATTGAGTTTGTTTATTCTAACGATTCTTTTGATGCAGGTACCGTAGAAGTTGGATCTAGCTCCGGAGTCGGTGACAAGTCTCTTTCTAATAAGGTCGAGTCCAAGAGTACTTTAGATGATGAGTTTATTTCTTCAACTGCACATATGCCAGAGTTGGCTGAGTTCAATGTTGAGTTGTCTGTTGAGTTTGTGAATACATCGTTAGAGTCCAATACAATGCCTGCTGTGGGCTATTCCATTCTTGATGTAACCAATACTATGAATGAAATGAAAGACTCTTTTACATACATTCCTGTTTCTGTTTCTCCTGTTTCCATTTCAAGTACTGAATCTGCTCTTAAAACTAATAATATTAATAATGATAATCAAGATTCCTCCTCTGACGAGGATGCCGACGAAACTCCCCTTGAAATCAAACATATGATTCAACAAGAGGAGAGTCGCCGAGCAAGACCGCTCGAAGAGGAAATTGAAACCGTAAATATTGGTGACGAAACCTTAATTCGGGAAATACGAATTGGCAAAACTTTATCTCCCGAAGAGCGTGAGGAATTAATCACTTTACTTAAGGAGTTCAAGGAGGTTTTTGCTTGGTCTTATGATGACATGCCGGGATTGAGCGAAGACATTGTCCAGCATCGGTTGCCTCTAATCCGTGGCGCGAAGCCAAAGAAGCAAAAACTCTGAAAACTTAAAACAGAATGAGAGTTAAAAGTTCATGATGAAGTTAAAAAGCTATTGGAAGTAAAATTCATTCAAGTTATTGAATATCCAGAATGGCTAGCGAATATAGTGCCGGTGCCCAAAAAGGACGGAAAGGTCAGGAAGTGTGTGGACTTCAGGGACCTCAACAAGGCGAGTCCGAAGGACGATTTCCCGCTTCCGAACATTGATCTTCTGGTGGACAATACAGCTGGTCATGCTCTGTTGTCTTTTATGGATGGGTTTTCAGGATACAATCAGATTAAGATGGTGCTGGAAGATATGATCAAGACAGCATTTACTACTCAGTGGGGAACTTACTGTTACAGAGTAATGCCTTTTGGGTTGAAGAATGCAGGCGCTACTTATCAGAGAGCTGTAACTACTCTTCTTCATGATATGATCCACAAAGAAGTCGAAGTCTATGTAGATGATAAGATCGTCAAGGGAAAGACTCGACCGGAGCATACTGTCGCTTTGAGAAAATTCTTTGAAAGAATCAGAAAGTATCAGCTTCGTCTGAACCCCAGCAAGTGTGTATTCGGGGTTACTTCAGGAAAATTACTTGGATTCATGGTGAGCGAAAGGGGAATTGAAGTAGATCCTCAGAAAATCAAAGCGATTCAGGAGATGGAACCGCCGAAGACCGAAAAGCAGATCCGAGGTTTTCGCGGAAAAGTTCAGTATCTGAGACGGTTTATAGCTCATCTGACTATGACCTGTGAGCCTATTTTCAAGCTTCTAAAGAAGAATTCATCGAAGAAATGGACCGAAGAATGCCAGGTGGCTTTTGAAAAGATCAAGCAGTGTTTGTCCTTACCTCCTGTTTTATCCCCTGTCATCCTGGGTCAGCCATTGTTGTTGTATTTATCCATCACGGATACAGCGATGGGTTGTATGCTTGCTCAGCAAGATTCAGGGTCTAAGAAGGAGAGGCCTGTATACTACATCAGCAAGAAGATGCTAGAATACGAGGTGAAGTATACAATCTTGGAGAGAACCTGTCTAGCACTAGTTTAGGCAACTCAGAGGCTCAGACATTATTTGTTATCAAGCAAGGTACTTCTGCTTTCACGGATGGATCCGTTGAAGTATTTGTTTGAGAAGCCTGCTCTTACTGGAAGAACCGCAAGGTGGCTGTTATTGTTATCTGAGTTCGACATTACTTATGTCACTCAGAAGTCTGTTAAAGGGCGGGTCATTGCAGAACAGTTAGCTGATTCACCTGTGGAAGAGAACGCATTCCTGAAGGCTGAATTTCCTGATGAAGAGATTATGGATGTTGAAGAGGATACTCCAAATACCAGATGGACAATGTATTTTGATGGTGCAGTCAATAACCAGGGTCAAGGAATAGGAGCAGTACTTGTATCCCCTCAGAAGGAGTATATTCCTATATCTATCAAGTTGCAGTTTGAGTGCACCAACAACATGGCAGAGTATGAAACTTGTATTGCCGGACTGGAGGCAGCCTTAGCTTTGCAGATTCAAGACATTGATGTGTTTAGAGATTCTATTTTGATCATTTGCCAGACTAATGGAAAATGGAAGACTCGGGAAGATAAATTGATACCGTATAATGCATATCTCGAATCTTTGGTCCAGAAGTTCAGGAGTATTACATTTACTCACTTGTACAGAACAAAGAATCATTTTGCTGATGCTTTGGCTACACTGGCTTCTATGTTAGACATTTCAGCAACAATGGAGGTCCAGCCGCTTACAGTGCGATTGCAGTGGGAGCCAGCGCATGTGAACGTTATTGAAATAGCAGCCAGGTGCCCAGATGGAAAGCCCTGGTATACAGACATCATGAATCTCATATCTGGTGAAGGGCATCCACCTGGGGCTTCTGGGAAAGAGCGCAAAACCCTTCAAAAATTAGCTGCCAATTTTGTTATTTGTGGTGATCAGTTATATCGCAGATCCTTTGATGGAATCCAGCTTTTGTGTGTTGATGAAGACAAAGCAGTTGAGCTTATCGAGCAGACCCATGAGGGAGTTTGTGGACCTCACATGAATGGGAAAATGTTGTCAAGAAAGATTTTGAGACTTGGATTCTATTGGCCTACAATGGAAGCAGACTGTTTCGCATTTGTGAAGAAATGCCATAAGTGTCAAGTCTATGCAAATCTTATTCATGTACCTCCTTCGGAGTTGCACTCTATGACTTCTCCATGGCCGTTTTCAGTATGGGGAATTGACATAATTGGGAAGGTTCATCCGAAGTCTTCGAGCGGGCATGAATACATTCTGGTCGCAATTGATTACTTTACGAAATGGATTGAAGCCGCTTCGTATGCTTCCATTACTTCGAATACAGTTACAAAGTTCATCCGTGCCAACATTATTTGCAGATATGGAGTACCTCATGAGTTAATCTCAGATAATGGTTCTCACTACAGGAAGGAAGCAGCGCACTTGTGAGAAGAGTTTAAAATAAAGCACCACAAGTCGTCTCCTTATAGGCCACAAACGAATGGAGCCGTCGAAGCAGCAAACAAGAACATCAAGGTAATCATCGGCAAGATGACAGAAACTTACAAAGACTGGTCAAACAAGCTTCCTTATGCTTTGTGGGCTTACAGGACGTCGATCAGATCTTCTACAGGTGTCACTCCGTATTCTTTAGTGTATGGAATGGAAGCAGTTTTGCCTGTTGAACTCAGAATCCCATCTCTAAGAGTGATGATAGAGGCGAGCTTGCCAGAATCTGAATGGGCGAAGGCCAGACATTAGGAACTGCAGATGATAGATGAGAAGAGGCTACGAGCTCTATATCATATCCAGGGGTATCAAAGGCGGATTGAAAGGGCGTTCAATAAAAAGGTTCGTGTCCGAGATTTGAAACCAGGGAATCTTGTCTTGAAGTCCTATAGGGCACCGGTATTTGATCCAAGAGGGAAGTTTCGTCCAAATTGATCTGGTCCTTATATTGTCGATGAAGTCCTGCCGGGAAAAGCCGTAAGACTCCTCAATGAAAATGGAGAAAAATTAACAGAACCTACAAACCTGGATCAGTTAAAGAAATATTACGCCTAAAACACTGCAAGGCCATCTTTGGACGACTTGAGCCTGTTAAGCCAATAACCCAGATTTCAAAAATGAAAACCCCTTTTTGCTAAACTCCTTTGAGCCAAAAGCAAAACCTCTTTATCAAACTTAAACCAGGGGCATCTTTTATGACTTTCGTCATAAAAGATATTAACCTCGAACTACGCGGGACCTGATTCCCAATTTCTTTGGGGATACGTAGGCAGTCTGGAGGGTTCAGATTCAGTCTAATTGCTCAAAACCTACCAAATGTTAACCTGTTTGAACCCAAGCCTACCTAAAAGTCCTTCTGGTGTTATTGGCCTAGGTTTGAAAAAAAAAATGATGGAGTCTTGGGCCCGCTAGACTGAAAACTCGCAAGGGCGGTCTAGGCAAAAGTTAGGGTTATTCACCCGCTAAGTTGAAAACCCGAAAGGGCGGCTTAGGCAAAAATCAGGGTGCTGAGCCTGCTGGATAGAAAAGCTGCAAGGGCAGACAGTCCAGGCAAAAATTAAGGCGTATGGTCCGCTGAATCGAAACCCTAAAAGGGGCAATTCAGTATGACAGTGATTTCACAAAGGACAAAGCTTTTGAAAGCCGATTGTGCTTCCGTTTTGGCATTACTTCAGAGTCTGAGTAAGCGCCGGCATAATTTCTTTCGATACTTCTTCAAGTTAAAGTGGTTAAAACTAAGTAATCCAAAGGAGGTAATAACCATGACTGAAATACCGAAAAGAGGAATGAAACACTTTTAGATGCGGTATTCAAAAGATCCTAAGAGCGGTAGACTGTTACCACCTTAAACATTTATCAAATTAAGAAGCAGATTCAGTCTCTTTTAGAGTCTATGTTGTGCATTTGTCAAACTTTTCGTTTGTCATTTGTCAAAGTCTCGTATATCGTGTGTCAAAATCTTTCATGTCAGGTCAAAGTCAGGTCTTTAAGGTCAAGTTTAGTCTTTACTTCTCTTGAGGCTGGGGCGATAAACTTTAAAAGCAAGAAGTTGCATCTCCTGCGGACAGAGCCGAACAGAGCAGAGTTCAGAAGGGGCAACTTTTCAAGTTTATTCGGAATGTTATCACGAAGTGCAGGAGGAAGAATGCTTTGAGCAGAACCCATTTTCCTGTATTTGTAAAAGCTTTGTAACCTCAAGTATTTCTTTGAAATGAAAGCCTTCAGTTGAACCCTTGCGTTTGGCTCTCTTATGAATCTTGTAATGGAAATAAAATCATACTAGGGGCATCTTTTATGACTTGGTTTCCCAAGTCATAAAAGACGTCGAACAAAACTTTAGGGTTGAGATGGCTATTCTTGTCAAATAAAGATAAGAGAAGCTCAAACATCCCTTTTCGAGCTAGGCTCCTTGATCAGTTTTTTTCAGAAAAATCCAATCCTCGTTGGAATTTAAAATTGAGTTTTGCATTTTTCAAAATATAGGCAGAGTTTTGGTTTATTTGTTTAAAGGGGCCAATGCCCGCGAGATTTCATCAAATGCCTTTGAGTTATACCTGTGGTAAAGGTTATGATTTCCAGATCTATTCCAGCTGTGCTATGTCTTAACTATCTTCCCTCCTCTCTGACCTCTAGGAGGTTATGTTAGGAGCGACCTGACCGTCATTTTCATGATAAAAAGCTTGAGATATCATCCTCTCCGGTATTGAAAGTTTGAGTTTTCTCAAACATTCTTTACCCGTTTTGAAATCCGGTATTGAAAATTTGAGTCTTCTCAGATATTCTCTACCCGTCTTGTAATCCGGTATTGAAAATTTGAGTCTTCTCAAACATTCTTTACCCGTTTTGAAATCTGGTATTGAAAATTTGAGTCTTCTCAAATAATCTTTACCCGTTTTGAATGATCTGGCTCTCGATTCCAAGATAAAAACTCGATGTATCCGGTATTGATAGTTTGAGTCTTCTCAAACATTCTCTACCCGTTTTGAAATCCGGTATTGAAAATTTGAGTCTTCTCAAATAATCTTTACCCGTTTTGAATGATCTGGCTCTCGATTCCAGGATAAAAACTCGATGTATCCGGTATTGATAGTTTGAGTCTTCTCAAACATTCTCTACCCGTTTTGAAATCCGGTATTGAAAATTTGAGTCTTCTCAAATAACTTTACCCGTTTTGAATGATCTGGCTCTCGATTCCAGGATAAAAACTAGATGTATCCGGTATTGATAGTTTGAGTCTTCTCAAACATTCTCTACCCGTTTTATAATCCGGTATCGAAAGTTTGAGTCTTCTCAAATATTCTTTGCTCGTTTTGAATGATCTGGCTCTCGATTCCAGGATAAAAACTCGATGTATCCGGTATTGATAGTTTGAGTCTTCTCAAACATTCTCTACCCGTTTTTAATCCGGTATCGAAGGTTTGAGTCTTCTCAAACATTCTCTACCCGTTTTGTAATCCGGTATCAAAAGTTTGAGTCTTCTCAAACATTCTTTACCCGTTTTGAATGATCTGGCTCTCGATTCTAGGATAAAAACTCGATGTATCATCCTCCTATCCGGTATTGATAGTTTGAGTCTCCTCAAACGCTCTCTACCCGTCTTGTATTCCGGTATTGATAGTTTGAGTCTCCTCAAACGTTCTCTACCCATCTTGTATTCCGGTATTGATAGTTTGAGTTTTCTCAAACACTCTCTACCCGTCTTGTATTCTGGTATTGATAGTTTGAGTCTCTTCAAACGTTCTCTACCCGTCTTATATTCTGGTATTGATAGTTTGAGTTTTCTCAAACATTCTCTACCCGTCTTGTATTCCGGTATTGATAGTTTGAGTCTCCTCAAACATTCTCTACCCGTCTTGTATTTCGGTATAGAAAGTTGAGTCTTCTCAAATATTCTTTGCTCGTTTTGAATGATCTGGCTCTCGATTCCAGGATAAAAACTCAATGTATCCGGTATTGATAGTTTGAGTCTTCTCAAACATTCTCTACCCGTTTTGTAATCCGGTATCGAAGGTTTGAGTCTTCTCAAACATTCTCTATCCGTTTTGTAATCCGGTATCGAAAGTTTGAGTCTTCTCAAACATTCTTTACCCGTTTTGAATGATCTGGCTCTCGATTCCAGGATAAAAACTCGATGTATCATCCTCTTATCCGGTATTGATAGTTTGAGTCTCCTCAAACGCTCTCTACCCGTCTTGTATTCCGGTATTGATAGTTTGAGTCTCCTCAAACGCTCTCTACCCGTCTTGTATTCCGGTATTGATAGTTTGAGTCTCCTCAAACGTTCTCTACCCGTCTTATATTTCGGTATTGATAGTTTGAGTTTTCTCAAACATTCTCTACCCGTCTTGTATTCCGGTATTGATAGTTTGAGTCTCCTCAAACATTCTCTACCCGTCTTGTATTTCGGTATAGAAAGTTGAGTCTTCTCAAATATTCTTTACCCGTTTTAGCTCCCGATAATTAGCCAAGTGATTCTTGGTTTAAATTGTCAATCAAAATCTTCATTCTTCAATGCAAGCACCGAGTCAAGAGTCGGAGAGAGGTTATCTCCCCTTTGCTTTCAATCTTTGAGTCTCATAGTGTTACTTTGTTATTTTATCTTTGTGAATACCATTTTAAAATCAAAACCCAAAAACTTGCTTTTTCTTATTTTCGGGCCGACTAAAATGTGTTGTCTTGTCAGCTTTGTCATTCGTGTGACAAGCACACTCTGCCTAAGAGGGGCATCTGTAGACACCCCATTTTGACCGAACCCTTTCATGTTTGGTTTTAAATAATTGCCCTAATAAACTAGTGTTCTAAGGTCCCAAATTGTGCCATGGGTTAGCTTAGGGTCCCACCAAGGTCCCTGTAAAATTTCGTCAAGATCCGTGCGCGTCTGCCTAGTAAACAAGCTAAGACGGTGTCGTGGGACAAGTTCAGAAGGGTGGCGATTTAGCCAGAAATAGGGGTGCACTGGGACCTGGAAAACCAGTTCAAATTTTTCATAATGGGTTGTCCAGGGAGATATAGGGGTATGCAGATTAGCGTGTAACGTAATTAGGGGGTGGATTATCCTGAACCAGGGCAATTTCATAATTTGCGAAGATGCTTTTCTTCCCCTCCAAGTCACCATTAGGCCCAAAGCTAGGTTAGTGAGAGCCTTAGGACTAGAATTAACCAGAAGAGAATCCTATGTAGTTAGGCTTCCTTTGATCCCAGCCCTTGAGCAAAAGCTGATTTGAAGCTAGGATCAAAGGGGAGGGAGATATTTTCCATAAAATTTTCCCCCTCCGCTATTGCCTGAGTTCCCCCTATAGAGTAAAGAGTAGTCATAAATATGCATGAAGGGGGGCTGTCACGGGAGAAACAAGGTCAAATTTATCAGTGCCCTATATAGGCACCTAGCAAATTAGGGTTGAGAAAAGATTTTTTCTTTTTCTTTTTCTCTCGTTCGAAGCAGAGAAGGGAAAGACACAGAGAGAAAAAGAAAGAGTGAGAGGAAGAAGAAGAAGAGGGAGGAATCCGGCCACCCTTGCCGGAATCCCACCAACTCCATACCCATTTCCCCTAATATCCAAACCCACCTCTAGCCACCGACCGATTCTACAACCACCACCCCATTCCCATTTCTCTGCGAAACCCACTACCCCATTCCAAACCCATCTACTCCGGCCGGCCAACCTCCATTAAATCCGGCAACCTCTTCTTCTCCTTCCACCACCATCTTCAACCCATTTCGACAAAAAAACCCATTTCAATCGGTCTCAAAAACCCAACACAAACCCCCTCTCCATCTCAGCCGCACCACCTCCGGCCTCATCTCCGGCAAGCTACCATCACCGACCATTTTTCCTCCACCCACCATCGTCTTCTTCTCCTCCTTCTTTATTTATCTTATTTCTTCTTCAAATCCTCTCCCTTAAAACCCCTTTTCCATTTCTCTTTCATCATCTCAGCCATCATTCCAGCCTCTTAAACCCACTTCCATTTCTTATTCTTCCTAAACCCATTTCTCATTTCCCCAAGACCCACATCAACCATCACCACCACTCCGGCTAGCCACCTCCACCTCCATCTACCACGATTTCCACCTAAGTCATATCCACCTCCATCTACCGAAACCCCATTTGCCTCTTCACTACCCACTTCTATTCACCCATCTTCCCTCCATCATCTCACCTACAGAGCCTATTTCTACCCATTTTTTCCTCATTTTCCAACACATCCTCCAATCACCTCATCATCTTCTCCGACCAGGTACTTTTGCTCCGGCGAATCCAAGCCTTGAAAAATCTCTGCAAAAGAGGATTTGAATCAGAAGGATTTGAGAAGGGAAGACGGTAGTAAGAAGTAATTGGAAGATTGTGACGCAACCTAAAGAAGGTGCTCTTCCTCTTTCTTTTTAATTTTCCATTTATTGATGTCCTGAGTGCATTTCCAATCATCATGTTCATATGCAGATTTTCTTTTGAGGTTTCAGACCTTGATATCTTGGATGGGATTTACTATATTTTCCTTTGCTTATTGGCTTGCTATAGTGGATACTAGTTTTTAGTAGTCACTGGATCATCTGGGATAGAGAGTTACTTATAAATGTGTTGATTCTAGAATTTACTTTCTCTTGAACAGAGAAATGATTATGCTAAGGGTGAATTTAAGAAAACTGTTATGTGAAATTCAACAGTGGTTCCATGTCTTAGATACTTGGTTATAAACTGAAGGAGGTCTTCCCTTTGTATCCATGCCATGAGACTCACCTTTTGTTCCCATGACTCTTAAGTTCACATGATTGTTTGACTACTTTGTTGCTAGGAGATCTACGATCTTTGGCATTTGTTTCCTGTGCTCTATAACATGAAATCAAGGATGTAAAATGAGGTCACTCACTATGTATCAATTAGGAGCTGTATGGATTTCTTGTTTTTTTTTTACAGATTAAATGCTTTAGTGAGAATAATCAAAGCATGGAAGGGAGTTAATATCATTGAATGATTTTGACCAAATTGAATTTTGTTCTCTTAGTATGAGCCCTTGTTTGTAGTTGAACAATGTGAGATGTCGAATGGAATATGTTCTTGCAGCTGAAATCCCTTCAGGTCATAAAATTGAGCAGGATTCTCTTATTTTTCTAGAAATGTTTCTCAAGAATCATGGCAAGAAAATATTTCTTTTGTTTTAATTGTGAAGGGTATGTTGGGTTCTTCTATTAAGGGCATTATGTTCATAACCATTTTCTTTTTCCATTTGTTTGGATAACATTTTAAGTTATGAAAAGTCATGTTCATATATATGTTCAGCTCATTCGTCTGCAACCCAATCCCATGTTTTGCGCTAAGTCTATCCCACAATTCAGCCATGTTCTGCATCAATTCATTCCATGTTTTGCATTAATTCAGTCCATAGCAACCCTCAGCATTGGAATCCATTCTACTGTTCATGTTTATAAATCCCATTGGTGGCGGCTATCTCCGATTTGATCTTTGGCTGAATTTAAATCTCATCACATTTCTCATTGGAATATGATTCTTTTCCAGCATTCTATTTTAGCCATGGTCTAAGCACTCTGTGAGTTTAGCATTCATTACCCCTCTAGTTCATCATTCGCACTTGCAATATAGATCAGGTATATCTGAATAGTGCATAGACATGGCTGCAGTGATATAGATTTCGAAGAGAAAATTTGGATAGTTCATTCTCTGTGCCAAATTGCTTAGACTCCATGTTCAGAATTTTGTACAAATTCAGAACCTTTAAAAGTATCTCATTCCTTGGGTTGTTGTGATCCATCGCTTGATTAGTTCATTCCTTTCTTTTGATGATCCAAATGTTATATGAAAATCGATAGAGGACAGATATGTTGCTGCCCCAGTTTTGCACATGGATTCAGTCCATGTTTCACCCCTGTTTTGTACATAGATTCAGTCCATGTTGCTGCCCTGTTTAGCACGTAGATTCAGTCCTGTTGCTGCCCCTGTTTTGGCACAATTCTGTGAGTGGTTATGCTCCCTGTTTTCGACATAATTCAGCCCTTACTAGCACAATCAAGTCTCTGTTTTAGTCCCTGTTTCAGCCCAGCTTCTGCATAATATTAGTCTCTAGTTCAGTCCTTGTCTCAGCCATGTTATTGCGCAGGTTCAGCTCTGTTTTAGTACAGCTCAGAGTAGTTTAGTCCTTCATTTATAGATTCTATATTTTGGTGTCTGTTTGGTTCAGTCATGCTTAGTGCTATGACGGGGAGAAAAATCTGAATATGTTCGTTTGTATGGTGTAAGGTTGACCTTAGAATGATTTGTATAAAATGTTTTCTCTTTAAAATGGCATGGCTTATGAAGTTGTACATAAGCTGTTGGAATGTGGATATGTCGAAATAGGTGTAGAGCTGATGGTGAAAGATTATTTATAAGATCTAAGAGGCAATGAGGTAGGTTAGTATCATGGAATAGAGAGACCGGTTTAAGGGTTGAATCCAAGGGATTAGTTCAGATGGGCGATGAAGGCGCTAGCCCAAGCCCATCCTTAGGGGACTTGCTCAGTCCAAGTAGCGCTCCCCTCCTTTCTATATAGGAGACTTGCCCAGTCTCATGAGATGTTTACGTCATTTGTGTCTCAGAGACAAGCCTTGTCTCATATAGAGAGTTTCCCTTTAGGAGGCTTACCTAGCCTCATGTTAGAGTGGCCTCCTCTTTTAGAGCGAGTCTTAGACTTGGTAGTGTTATTAGAGAGTCTCTGACTCATTTGTACTCCTTCCTTAGTGTTATTAGTTTGGAGTTTTTCCATTAGAGACTAACTCAGTCATATAGAGTCTTCCCTGCTTGGGATCTTAGATTGTTTTCTCTGTTCTTAGGACACTATCTTTCTTGTTGTGGTTTGTCTTTTTGAGATGCTGGTTGCTTGTTCGGGGTTTCCCCTTTAGCTTTAGGGCTTTGCCCTAGTTTGTGGTTGTACTTGCGTGTTCCCTTTAAGATTGAAAGCATTTAAAGGTCCGAAGCATTGGAAAAGCTTTAAAATCCAAAAACATAAGAAATTTGAAATTCAAAAACATTTGAAAATTTTAAAAATATCAAAAACATTTGAAAAACATTAAAACCGTAAAATCATCTAAAGTGTTGAGTGTTTCTTTTAGAAGCGTAGTTTGAGAGTTCGTTTCGAACTACGTTGGCTTGATCCTCTTCCACGAGGTACGTAGTGCAGCTTGGGATTCTTATCCCAGGTCCAGCCAAACTTTGTGAATAAAAATGCTTTAACCCTTTTTCTTTAAAACCGTGTTTTCAAAAGCTCTTCCTCTAGTGTTAGGAGTTTCTCCTAGATAGAGAGTTTTAGAGTTAGGAGTTTCTTTTGATAGGTTGTTTATTTGTTTGTTTGTTATATGCTTGTTTTAGAGTTAGGGGTCTGTCCTAGAGTTATAGGAGCGCCTCCGTCCGGTCAGTTGGCGATTCACATCGCCGACTGATGACTAGGTCTTGGATACGTTAGCAATCCTATTATTTTCCTTAGGGCATACAGCCTAGTTACACGTAGGTTGTAGGAACCACCTGCATTAGCTTAGGGCTAACCTGCATTTAGTTAGGGCATATAGGGTGTCCTAAAATCTACGATCCACTGGAATTTAAATAATCGCAGAAGAAGCTTTAATAACTGGTCCGGTCTTGTAGATCGAGTCTAGGATAGAGGTCCAGGTGTCTTAGGCATCCTAGCTTAGAATAGGCGCGAAGAACTACGTTGCCTTGATTCTCGTGGAGGCGGGGATACGTAGGTTTCTTTGGATGAACATCAGACCATCCGAGGACTCGGGCTAAATCGTCTAGAGTCTTAGGATTTGTTGTGTTGTGTTATATTGTATATTTTGTTGTGTTTTCTTACTTTCTTGTGCAGACCTATACCTTTAGCTGTAGCATGCATGTGTTCGTCCACCATAACTTAGACACCTGTTAGGCATGTCACTCATAACCTAGTTGTCATTAGGTGACATATCTTTTATCTTACTTTATGTGTGTTTATTATTTCATCCCCGAGTCATGCATGATTAGGTAGACGTTCACTCGGGGATATTTGTTCCCATTTCACATGATTTTTACCCAAACTTCTTCGAAGTTAATGAAAAATGGCATAAGAGACCAAGTGTTCGCACTCGGGCGAATTGGGGGCGCTCTTCGGACCTTCTCCATTCGTCACCAGGCACGGACTTTTTGTATCTCTGGTTATCCATTGCAAACAGAGCATTTGTTTTGGTTCCATTGGGCATCCATGGATGGCGACTCTGAGTTATTTTCAGATATATCTTGGTTTCGAGCCCTGGCTCCGGATCAGGATGTATCTCTTTCTTTTTATATCGCCACTCATGCTATGCTGTGAGGGTGGCAACATTTTCAAGAGTTCTCTGGCAGAGCTCTCCTTCACGTTGTGGAGATCTTAGAGGATTGCAGGAGGGATCTCGCGTCCCTCGGCACCGTCCTCGGATCGGGGTCCACAGCCCCGTGAAGATCAAATCATCACTTTCTCCAACGAAGACCTCGACGGACTACAAACCCCGCACAACGACGCACTAGTCGTTAGGCTAGTCGTCGCTAACTTCGACATAGGAAAAATCCTGGTTGACACGGGAAGCTCCGTCAACGTGTTACACCTCCGAACCTTCGAAGAAATGAAACTGGGCAAAGAGAGGCTGGGACCCGCAGAGTATTCCATCTACGGGTTCTCTGGGGCATCGGTGCGGGTCAATGGCAAAATCGACTTACCCGTGACTTTCGGGACATACTCCCTCCAAAAGACCATCCTGACCACCTTCATGGTTGTGGACATACCTTTCACCTACAGTGCCATCATAGGGCGCCCCGCTCTAAGAGACTTGGGAGCGGTAGTCTCCACCCCCACCTCAAGATGAAATTCCCCACTCCAACCAGAGTAGGGGAAGTCCGGGGACAGCAGATGATAGCGCGCCAGTGCTACGCAGCAAGCCTAAGAGGAACCAACGCTCCGGCCGAGAACTTCACGATCGGTAGTGAAGACCCCCCCGGCAGCGGGCCCGCACCATCAGAGGAGAACCCGCCGAGGAGCTAGACTCCATCCCCATAGCCCAAGATCAGCCGGAGAGACAAGTCCGGATCAGTTCCCTGCTAAAAGGCACCTTGCGAGGCCAGATGTCGACTTCCTCGGAACCAACAAAGACATGTTCGCATGGTCCGCTAAGGACATGCCCGGGATACCCAAGGAGTTGGCCGTTCACAAGTTAAACGTGAACCCAGCCCTTAAACCCGTCCGGCAGAAAAAGAGGAACTTCGCGGTAGAACGTCAAACTCACCTAAAGGCCGAAGTGGAGAAGCTACTACAAGCCGGGTTTGTCAGAGAAATCCGGTAGCCCGAGTGGCTGTCTAACGTCGTCATGGTCAAGAAAGCTAGTGGAGGCTGGCGGCCCTGCATAGACTTCACAGACGTAAACCGGGCTTGCCCGAAGGACCCCTACCCCCTCCCACGCATAAACAAGCTCATCGACGCCACATCAGGGCACGAGCTCCTCACCTTTTTAGATGCCTTCTCGGGTTACAATCAGGTGAAAATGCACGAACCAGACATCCCGAAAACAGCGTTCATTACCGATCAGGGCGTCTACTGTTACACCGTCATGCCCTTCGTGTTAAAAAACGCGGGCGCCACCTACCAGTGGCTTGTAAATAAGCTATTCCGGGGGCAAATCAAAAAGAACGTGGAGGTGTATGTTGACTACATGTTGGTAAAAAGTTTGGAAGCCTCCAAACACATCTCCGACCTTCAAGAAACTTTCAACACCCTACGACGAGCCCGGATGAAGTTGAACCCCGCAAAATGCGCCTTCGGAGTAACTTCCGGAAAGTTCTTAGGATTCATGGTTAGCCAGAGAGGGATCGAGGCCAACCCCGAAAAAATCTAAGCCATCCTAGACATGGAGCCCCCGACAACAGCGGTAGAAGTACAGAGGCTCGCAAGGCGAATCACCGCCCTCGGCCGATTTATGCCCAAGTCGGCGGAAAAATTGAAAAAACCTATATAGGGGGTCCCAAGTTATAATAGAGATGGCAACTATGAGGAGGGAGAATACGGTTGTTTAAGAAAACTAGAATTTACCAATTTGAAAAACTTAAACCGATTAAGAGATCAAAAACAATATTTTAAGCATACAAGTTAAATCTAATGGTGCAATGCAAATGAAAGAGCAAAGAGATAGAAAAAGTGCACCCGAGATTTAAAGTGGTTCGGTCCTCAAACCCGAGGCCTACTCCACTCCACCAACCAAACCCGTTGATGGCTTCACTATATGATCTTCTTAACCTTGGCGAAGATCGGTGCCAATTACAATTACTTTAACCTTGGTGGCAATCCTCACCACGGAGAAAAAGGGCTCCGCTTCTCCGAATACTCGCCCGAATACAAATCTTGAAAGATGAAAGAAAGAACTAAAAAATCCCTTCACAAGGGTTACAAAAGATGTACAATTGAGAGCCTATGATCCAAATCCTAGAGTTGGTGATGAGAGGCACAATTGAAGCTTGATTCACTCTTGGGTATTCAAATGAAGTTTAAGAGTGTTAGGATTGATTGTTTGTATGTTTAGAACACCCATATTTATAGGAAAAACAAAATATGATCGTTCAGTGGCATTACGGTAATTCCAGCAAAATTCCAAACGGCTCTTTTTCAGACCGTTGGAGTGTTCTCGGAGTTCCGAGAATAATTCTCGGAGTTCCGAGAAAAAATCTCGGAGTTCCGAGAAGCCTCACAGAAATTGGAAAAAGTCTACTGGACCATTTCTCGGAGTTCCGAGAATAATTCTCGGAGTTCCGAGAATAATTCTCGGAGTTCCGAGAATTCTCGGAGTTCCGAGAAAAACTCTCGGAGTTCCGAGAAGCCTATGCAGAGCAGATTTTCAATTCTGTTTTTGGGCTTCCAGTTCTCAACCAAGATGGGATTGCTATGAGGGTTCCAAGGTGTTGGAACTCCACAAATACAATCACTTGTTTATTTAGGGTGTGTGAGATTACTTTAATTATGCCTCTAGAAACCTAATCTAGGTTTGGATCAATTACATTTAAGAAATGGTCTTCAATATTAATTTCTTCATGTCTTCAAGTCTTCATGACTTCTTGCTTGATGACTTTGGCCTTCCAATTAGTGGTCCAATGTGGGCTTCTTGGCCTTCAATCCAAGCATCCTTGATCTTACTTTATCAAGATCTACAACTTAGACAAACAAACACATTAGTGATAAATGATCACTTGTGTATTGGAATCATCAAAACAAGATGGGAATGCCAAGGTAAAAACCATTGGGCTTACAATCTCCCCCTTTTTGATGATGACAAGCACAAGAGATTTACAAATCAAAGCATATACTCTTTTCACATTTTTCTTATACTAGAGACTTTACTCTAGATTCTTCTCCCCCTTTGTCATCAACAAAAAGAAGGGGTAAGAAAAACAAGAGTTTAAAATTAACAATTTTAAAGCTCCCCCTTTTTCAAAGAAAAATTCAATTTTAACTCCCCCTAGTTAAAATAATTTTACAATACAAGAGGGGTTATCAAACAAAACATACGAATGAAATATATTCAATTTTAAGTTCAAAAACCCCTAATCTACACAATATGAATATCATCATATGGGGGTTTTGGGAACCCAAGATTTCTTGGTCCCACATTTAGCCCTACTCTTGGATGCACATTGGAATTGGTAATGACCATTCATTCCACAAAAATGGCATCTAACAAGAGGTTTAGATACACTAGTCCTATCATGATAAGCATGTTGAGGTCTAAGACTAGTTTTACTTAGGATTATGTCAATAATTTTATTTCCATTTAGAAATCCATGTAAACATAATCTAAGTCTTTCATTTTCATTATGAAGATGGGATGTTTGAACTAAAAGCTCATTTCTTTCATCTTCATAAGAATTGGAGGAGCTTGCCATATTTTGAAAATTTAAAAGGTGGCAAGTTTTCTCATCCAAGCTACCCTTAAGGGTATTAATCTCAAGTTTATGATTTTCAAGTGTAACTTGTTCTTGAGATATGGATAAAGATAAATCACTTTTCAAAAATTCAAGTTCTTTTTCTAACTTTAAAATGGATTTTTTAAGAACTTTGTTTTTGGAAATTTGGGTATGCAAGGTTTCACATAATTCATCATAAGGTATACTATCACTTTTACTACTAGATGAAGAATATGTGGGGTTAGAGTTTACCTCAACTTCATGGGTGATTGTCATGAAGCAAAGATCATCTTTTTTATTTTCTTCCCCTTCACTTGAGCTTTTGCCCGATGTGCTTAACGCATCCCAACCGGCGGCAAGAGCCTTATGCTTCTTCCAATCCTTCTTACCCTTGTACTTAGAGGAAGTTGATTTTAGAAGTGGACAATCCGGTCTTTTGTGTCCAATCTTCTTGCAATTGAAGCATCTTAAGGCTCTTTCAACATCACTTTCATCTTTCTTCTTCTTATCTTTCTTATGCTTCTTTCTCCACAAGCTCTTGAATCTTCGTAAAGCTTCTTCTTCGTCACTATCCGCTTCACTTGATGAGTCTTCTTTGGAAGCCTTGAGTGCTAGGGATCTAAATTCCCTCTCCTTCTCCTTTGGCTTCTTTTCCTCTTGTCGGCTAGTAAGGAGCATCTCATGGGTGATGAGAGATCCTACAAGCTCCTCTATGGTTAGCGTCTTGAGATTTTTTGACTCTTGAATCGCGGTCACCTTTGGATCCCAATGGGGAGGAAGAGACCTAAGTAACTTACTCACAAGCTCATCGTTAGGATAAGATTTACCAAGATTAGCTAGTTCGTTAGAAATAATAGAAAAACGAGTATACATTTCCGAAATACTCTCGTTTGGACTCATTCTAAACATTTCATACTTGCTCTTTAACAAGTTTATTTTGGAATCCTTGACTTGTGATGTTCCCTCATGGGTAGTTGCAAGGGTATCCCAAATAGTCTTGGCGGAATCAAAAAGAGCAACTCTATTAAACTCCTCGGTAGCTAAGGCACAAAACAAGGAATTTATTGCTTTGTAGTTCAAATTTGCTTGCCTTTTCTCTACCACATTCCATTCTTCAAAAGGATTGGAAGGTACATTGTATCCATTTTCAACAATGTACCAAAGTTCCACATCTATCGAAAGAAGATAGATGCGCATCATTGTTTTCCAATGTCCATAGTTTGACCCATTGAAGAAAGGAGGTCTAGTTGTGGAATGACCTTCCGGAAGTCCGGTTCCAATTTGGTGTGCCATTTCACAATTAGAAGTTGCCAAATAAAATCTTTCCCTAGTTAGATTTTGAAATAACTTTCACAACAATTTTAAAATCTTTTAAGAGCCAAGGCTCTGATACCAAGTGAAAAACCGATATAGGGGGTCCCAAGTTATAATAGAGATGGCAACTATGAGGAGGGAGAATACGGTTGTTTAAGAAAACTAGAATTTACCAATTTGAAAAACTTAAACCGATTAAGAGATCAAAAACAATATTTTAAGCATACAAGTTAAATCTAATGGTGCAATGCAAATGAAAGAGCAAAGAGATAGAAAGAGTGCACCCGAGATTTAAAGTGGTTCGGTCCTCAAACCCGAGGCCTACTCCACTCCACCAACCAAACCCGTTGATGGCTTCACTATATGATCTTCTTAACCTTGGCGAAGATCGGTGCCAATTACAATTGCTTTAACCTTGGTGGCAATCCTCACCACGGAGAAAAAGGGCTCCGCTTCTCCGAATACTCGCCTGAATACAAATCTTGAAAGATGAAAGAAAGAACTAAAAAATCCCTTCACAAGGGTTACAAAAGATGTACAATTGAGAGCCTATGATCCAAATCCTAGAGTTGGTGATGAGAGGCACAATTGAAGCTTGATTCACTCTTGGGTATTCAAATGAAGTTTAAGAGTGTTAGGATTGATTGTTTGTATGTTTAGAACACCCATATTTATAGGAAAAACAAAATATGATCGTTCAGTGGCATTACGGTAATTCCAGCAAAATTCCAAACGGCTCTTTTTCAGACCGTTGGAGTGTTCTCGGAGTTCCGAGAATAATTCTCGGAGTTCCGAGAATTCTCGGAGTTCCGAGAAAAAATCTCGGAGTTCCGAGAAGCCTCACAGAAATTGGAAAAAGTCTACTGGACCATTTCTCGGAGTTCCGAGAATAATTCTCGGAGTTCCGAGAATTCTCGGAGTTCCGAGAAAAACTCTCGGAGTTCCGAGAAGCCTATGCAGAGCAGATTTTCAATTCTGTTTTTGGGCTTCCAGTTCTCAACCAAGATGGGATTGCTATGAGGGTTCCAAGGTGTTGGAACTCCACAAATACAATCACTTGTTTATTTAGGGTGTGTGAGATTACTTTAATTATGCCTCTAGAAACCTAATCTAGGTTTGGATCAATTACATTTAAGAAATGGTCTTCAATATTAATTTCTTCATGTCTTCAAGTCTTCATGACTTCTTGCTTGATGACTTTGGCCTTCCAATTAGTGGTCCAATGTGGGCTTCTTGGCCTTCAATCCAAGCATCCTTGATCTTACTTTATCAAGATCTACAACTTAGACAAACAAACACATTAGTGATAAATGATCACTTGTGTATTGGAATCATCAAAACAAGATGGGAATGCCAAGGTAAAAACCATTGGGTTTACAATCTCCCCCTTTTTGATGATGACAAGCACAAGAGATTTACAAATCAAAGCATATACTCTTTTCACATTTTTCTTATACTAGAGACTTTACTCTAGATTCTTCTCCCCCTTTGTCATCAACAAAAAGAAGGGGTAAGAAAAACAAGAGTTTAAAATTAACAATTTTAAAGCTCCCCCTTTTTCAAAGAAAAATTCAATTTTAACTCCCCCTAGTTAAAATAATTTTACAATACAAGAGGGGTTATCAAACAAAACATACGAATGAAATATATTCAATTTTAAGTTCAAAAACCCCTAATCTACACAATATGAATATCATCATATGGGGGTTTTGGGAACCCAAGATTTCTTGGTCCCACATTTAGCCCTACTCTTGGATGCACATTGGAATTGGTAATGACCATTCATTCCACAAAAATGGCATCTAACAAGAGGTTTAGATACACTAGTCCTATCATGATAAGCATGTTGAGGTCTAAGACTAGTTTTACTTAGGATTATGTCAATAATTTTATTTCCATTTAGAAATCCATGTAAACATAATCTAAGTCTTTCATTTTCATTATGAAGATGGGATGTTTGAACTAAAAGCTCATTTCTTTCATCTTCATAAGAATTGGAGGAGCTTGCCATATTTTGAAAATTTAAAAGGTGGCAAGTTTTCTCATCCAAGCTACCCTTAAGGGTATTAATCTCAAGTTTATGATTTTCAAGTGTAACTTGTTCTTGAGATATGGATAAAGATAAATCACTTTTCAAAAATTCAAGTTCTTTTTCTAACTTTAAAATGGATTTTTTAAGAACTTTGTTTTTGGAAATTTGGGTATGCAAGGTTTCACATAATTCATCATAAGGTATACTATCACTTTTACTACTAGATGAAGAATATGTGGGGTTAGAGTTTACCTCAACTTCATGGGTGATTGTCATGAAGCAAAGATCATCTTTTTTATTTTCTTCCCCTTCACTTGAGCTTTTGCCCGATGTGCTTAACGCATCCCAACCGGCGGCAAGAGCCTTATGCTTCTTCCAATCCTTCTTACCCTTGTACTTAGAGGAAGTTGATTTTAGAAGTGGACAATCCGGTCTTTTGTGTCCAATCTTCTTGCAATTGAAGCATCTTAAGGCTCTTTCAACATCACTTTCATCTTTCTTCTTCTTATCTTTCTTATGCTTCTTTCTCCACAAGCTCTTGAATCTTCGTAAAGCTTCTTCTTCGTCACTATCCGCTTCACTTGATGAGTCTTCTTTGGAAGCCTTGAGTGCTAGGGATCTAAATTCCCTCTCCTTCTCCTTTGGCTTCTTTTCCTCTTGTCGGCTAGTAAGGAGCATCTCATGGGTGATGAGAGATCCTACAAGCTCCTCTATGGTTAGCGTCTTGAGATTTTTTGACTCTTGAATCGCGGTCACCTTTGGATCCCAATGGGGAGGAAGAGACCTAAGTAACTTACTCACAAGCTCATCGTTAGGATAAGATTTACCAAGATTAGCTAGTTCGTTAGAAATAATAGAAAAACGAGTATACATTTCCGAAATACTCTCGTTTGGACTCATTCTAAACATTTCATACTTGCTCTTTAACAAGTTTATTTTGGAATCCTTGACTTGTGATGTTCCCTCATGGGTAGTTGCAAGGGTATCCCAAATAGTCTTGGCGGAATCAAAAAGAGCAACTCTATTAAACTCCTCGGTAGCTAAGGCACAAAACAAGGAATTTATTGCTTTGTAGTTCAAATTTGCTTGCCTTTTCTCTACCACATTCCATTCTTCAAAAGGATTGGAAGGTACATTGTATCCATTTTCAACAATGTACCAAAGTTCCACATCTATCGAAAGAAGATAGATGCGCATCATTGTTTTCCAATGTCCATAGTTTGACCCATTGAAGAAAGGAGGTCTAGTTGTGGAATGACCTTCCGGAAGTCTGGTTCCAATTTGGTGTGCCATTTCACAATTAGAAGTTGCCAAATAAAATCTTTCCCTAGTTAGATTTTGAAATAACTTTCACAACAATTTTAAAATCTTTTAAGAGCCAAGGCTCTGATACCAAGTGAAAAACCGATATAGGGGGTCCCAAGTTATAATAGAGATGGCAACTATGAGGAGGGAGAATACGGTTGTTTAAGAAAACTAGAATTTACCAATTTGAAAAACTTAAACCGATTAAGAGATCAAAAACAATATTTTAAGCATACAAGTTAAATCTAATGGTGCAATGCAAATGAAAGAGCAAAGAGATAGAAAGAGTGCACCCGAGATTTAAAGTGGTTCGGTCCTCAAACCCGAGGCCTACTCCACTCCACCAACCAAACCCGTTGATGGCTTCACTATATGATCTTCTTAACCTTGGCGAAGATCGGTGCCAATTACAATTGCTTTAACCTTGGTGGCAATCCTCACCACGGAGAAAAAGGGCTCCGCTTCTCCGAATACTCGCCCGAATACAAATCTTGAAAGATGAAAGAAAGAACTAAAAAATCCCTTCACAAGGGTTACAAAAGATGTACAATTGAGAGCCTATGATCCAAATCCTAGAGTTGGTGATGAGAGGCACAATTGAAGCTTGATTCACTCTTGGGTATTCAAATGAAGTTTAAGAGTGTTAGGATTGATTGTTTGTATGTTTAGAACACCCATATTTATAGGAAAAACAAAATATGATCGTTCAGTGGCATTACGGTAATTCCAGCAAAATTCCAAACGGCTCTTTTTCAGACCGTTGGAGTGTTCTCGGAGTTCCGAGAATAATTCTCGGAGTTCCGAGAATTCTCGGAGTTCCGAGAAAAAATCTCGGAGTTCCGAGAAGCCTCACAGAAATTGGAAAAAGTCTACTGGACCATTTCTCGGAGTTCCGAGAATAATTCTCGGAGTTCCGAGAATTCTCGGAGTTCCGAGAAAAACTCTCGGAGTTCCGAGAAGCCTATGCAGAGCAGATTTTCAATTCTGTTTTTGGGCTTCCAGTTCTCAACCAAGATGGGATTGCTATGAGGGTTCCAAGGTGTTGGAACTCCACAAATACAATCACTTGTTTATTTAGGGTGTGTGAGATTACTTTAATTATGCCTCTAGAAACCTAATCTAGGTTTGGATCAATTACATTTAAGAAATGGTCTTCAATATTAATTTCTTCATGTCTTCAAGTCTTCATGACTTCTTGCTTGATGACTTTGGTCTTCCAATTAGTGGTCCAATGTGGGCTTCTTGGCCTTCAATCCAAGCATCCTTGATCTTACTTTATCAAGATCTACAACTTAGACAAACAAACACATTAGTGATAAATGATCACTTGTGTATTGGAATCATCAAAACAAGATGGGAATGCCAAGGTAAAAACCATTGGGCTTACAAAAATGCCAGCCCTTCTTCAAACAACTGAAAAATATACAAGAATTCGAATGGACCCCGGCCTGCCAAGAAGCATTCGACGCCTTGAAACAGCACCTCCAGACATCGCCCGTACTCGCCAAACCTGAGCCGGGAGAAGAACTATTCCTGTACCTGGCCATCAACCCCACAGCGGTAAGTGCAATATTAGCCAAACAAAGCAACAAGAAGGAATACCCGGTGTACTATGTGAGCAAAACTCTCCACGGTGCGGAGGTCCGATACCTAAACATAGAGAAATTTGCCCTCGCAGTCGTCAGCGCCGCCCGAAAGCTCCGCCCCTACTTCCAAGCCCACCCCATAGTGGTTCTGACTGATCAGCCCCTGAGGAAAATTCTCCAAAAACCAGAGACCTCGGGCAGGATGGTAAGTTGGGCCGTCGAGTTGGGAGAGTTCGACATACAGGTCCGACCGAGGCCGGCTATTAAATCACAAGCCCTCGCTGACTTTAAAGTGGAATCTACGGCCCCGGCCGCGGAACCATCAACAATGGAAAATGGCGAGGGCCCCACCGAACAGGCGGCTCGCGAAGACATGGCGCCAGACTCAGCGGAACAGAGCGACGAGATTCACTGGACCCTGCACGTTGACGGCTCAGCAGGCAAAACGGGGCACGGGGCGGGAGTGGTCCTCCACGGCCCAAAGGACTCACGCTGGAATACGCCCTTCGGCTAGATTTCAAAGCCTCCAACAACGAGGCTGAATACGAAGCCTTGCTAGCAGGGCTAAGTCTAGCCACAGAGCTCGGCGCGGGAAAGTTAAAAGTCTATAGCGACTCCCAGCTCGTCGTCAACCAAGTGAACGGAATATACAAAGCCAAGGGCCCCAGGATGAAGCGATACCTCCAGAAGGTAAAAGAAAAGCTACAAAGAATGAGGGAAGTCGAGATCCTCCAGGTACCACGAGACATGACCAACCGAGCAGATGCATTGTCAAAAATGGCCTCGGAAGAAACCCATGACTTCGGCACCGTGCTCACAGAGATACTGCCCCACCCCAGCATCGACGAGGTATAAGTCTTGGAGATTCCACCAGGACCGAACTGGATGGACCCCATCATGCGATACCTGAAAGACGGGATACTACCCGAGGACAAGCTGGAAGCCCGGCGCCTAACCGCGAGAGCCGCCCACTACGTGGTCCACGGACCCAGGCTGTACAAACGGTCGTACACCTGGCCGTACCTCCGATGCCTGGTACCCTCCGAATCGGAGTACGCACTACGGGAAGTACACGAAGGAATCTGCGGAGACCACAGAGGCAGCAGGATTCTGGCTTAGAAAATCGTGAGGCAGGGCTACTTTTGGCCTACGATCCTCAGGGACGCCAAGGAATTCATCAAGAAATGCAACCCGTGCCAGAGGTACGCAACCACCCCCCGTCAGCCGGCCACCCCATACACTGCGATGGCAGGACCCCTGCCCTTCGCCATGTGGGGTATGGACCTGCTCGGGCCATTCCCAAAAGCCCCCGGGGGGCACACGATGCTGTACGTCGCCATCGATTACTTCACCAAATGGGTCGAAGTTAAAGCCGTAGCAAAGCCCAATTCAAAAGCAACGGAGAAGTTTTTCTATCACGACGTGGTCTGCCGTTTCGGCATTCCAAGAACGCTCGTAACAGACAACAGGCCCCAATTCGCAAGCGCTGAGTTCGGCAAATTCTGCGATAACCTAAGCATCGAACACCGTTTTGCCTCCGTAGCACACCCGCAGGCCAACGGGCAGGTGGAGGTAACTAACCGGACCTTGCTCCAGAGCCTCAAGAAACGACTAGGAGAAGCTGGAAAAAACTGGGTAGAAGCACTCCCTAGCGTCCTCTGGGCCTACCGAACAACGCCACGGACCGCAACTGGGGAATCCCCTTTTAGCTGAACCTTCGGGGCCGAAGCGGTCATTCTGCTAGAAATCGGCCTCTCCAGCTTCCGCACGGAGAACTATGACGAACAAGGAAATTCCGAGCTCCTCCGAAACACTCTCGACCTCGTGCTTGAGAAAAGAGAGCGAGCCCTCCTCCGAACCGCCTCCTACCAGCAAAGGGTGGCACGATACTACAACGCCCAAGTAAAAAAGCGCTCAGTAAAACTCGGAGACCTGGTACTACGACAGGCGGAGGTATCCGATCCCCGCAACGCCGGGAAACTTGCACCTAAATGGGAATGACCTTACAGGGTCGTTCGAGCACTCCGCCTCGGGGCCTACCAGCTAGAGCGCCTCGACGGGACCCCAGTCCCTCGAAGTTGGAGTATGGATAACCTCCGAGAATTTTACCAATGAAAAGGAAGGGTAAGGTCCGTGTTTTTTTTCTTTTTTGTTAAGATGTGACAAATGTTTTGTTTGTTTCCTTTTTGTGATCACTAGAAGCAAAGCTGTGTTTTTCCTTTTACAAAATCAATGGAATAGCATTTCTACCTGAGCCACGCGCATCTGCACTTTTCGGCCCCCGATAAATAAAGGGTCCGAAAGAAGACAGGGAGCGAGACAGAGGTAGCATCGGGGCCGATCCCCCCGACAATATCCTAAAACGCTCCCCATGAAAAAAAGACCTCCCCTTTAAGGGCAGGCGGGACCCATTAACCCCGAACCGATCACTCGAGGGAAAGATAGTCCTTCCACAAACAAGACACCCCACGGGGTGCACCAGAAATATTCTCGGCAATCAAATTGAAATTCGACACCAAAAGGCTCGAATGACCCGGAGTACATTGTATGTAAAAAAAAAAGGAGAATTCAAAAGGTTATTACAGACCCCACGTAGAACCATAACGAAAAGAAGAAACATAAAATCCAAAGGGCATCCTAGCATCACTGAGCCCCCTCAGAAGTCTCAGCAACTACAGGATCTGCCAAGGCAGCCACCTGCTCCCCAAACATCTCCGGCGCTTCACCTGGTACCAGCAAAAGATCCTCTGGAACACCTACCTCGGCCTCGTGCATCAGCTTGTCGAGAGGGAAGGAAGGATCGACCTCTTGAACGCGCCGCCGGCATTCAGCAAAAGCATCGATCTCAATGTCCACGCTGAACGCGGCCGCGGCCTTGAGAAACTCCTCGGAGTCGCGCCATTCCTCCCGTACCTTCGTCAGTTCCCTGGCATGCGCTCGTCGAGCCAACGCCAATTTGTCCTCCGCACGGCTTCTCCCTTCTATGGTTGTCCGGAGGTCTGCCCTAAATCGACCAACAGTATCATCAAACGCCACTTTTTCCGGCCGGGCCTTGTCCAAGTCCTCACTCAGCTTCCGGACTCGCTCCTCAAAAGCGCTTATCTCAGACTCGTCCTCGAGCAGGGACTACACCATCTTCCTGGCCTAACTTTGAGACTGCAAAAAGTAAACCATCAGAAAATTTCCAACTTGCGACCTCAAAAACAACAAAAAGGGAAAAGCACAAGCAGAAAAACCGGCCACCCGGTACTTACGCAAGATGTCGACTGAAAATACTGAGCCCCCAGGGCCCTACGATCGAAGCCCTCTAACTCTGCCTCGTCGCCAGGACGGGCGGTTGTCACCCCTAGCTCCACCCCAACCCGGGGATTCGCAAGAACGCTATCCTCTACGCCAATCTTCTAGTCAGGTTTAAACAGCTCTCCCCGCGCCTGAAAGCACTGCGAAGGAAGCTCCACCCGCTCCAGAAGAAGCTTGGTCATAACCGCCCCCTCCATCCGACTCGGCACGTCCTCCGTAAAGGCAGGAGGACGCGCCGCACGGCCATCATCCCCCTGTCCAGCTCCAGAAGGGACAACCCTCTTGGCAGAAGGCTCCAACTCCCGGCGAGGAGACATGGCCGTCCCCTTTTCTCCAATCAATCGACCAGAGGAGCTAGATGGCGCGGATGCAGGAAGCCTAGCCTGCGACCGGCCAAGCCTGGCCGCGGCCATAAAATCGGAGGGGATCCTCCTACGACTCACCAGACCCTTCGTCGCCGCCGCGACCCCCTTCCCTCTGCCAACATCACCAGAAGAAGACATACCTGCCGCCAAAAACAGAAAAACAACAAACACTCAGAACAGAAAAAAAAAAGCAACCCAAAAAAAATGCTCAAGGCGCATATAGACAAACCCAGGGAAAAAGGCTCACCACGATGGCTGGCAGAACTCTTCCCCGTTCCCTCACCCATACAGCGGGCCCTCCTTTCCACAGCTCTCAGCAAACCGAGCCTCTTCAGACCCCTTTCCCATCTAAACTCGGAAACATCAATAGCCTCCCCAGAGGCGAGCTTCCCCAAGTCAAACTTGCTGCAATCAGACTCGTCGAGGAGGGACTTCCTTTGCCACTCAACGGAGCGCCTCCAAGAGCGAGGAAAGCCCCAGCCAATGTCCGATGGAGGAGTGATGAACACATACTCCTCCTTCCACTTCTTAATGGAAGAAGGCAAGTTCGTCGCAATTTTCACCTGAGGACGCTGGGTCAGATATAACCAGCTGTCCTCCCCCTTCACCAACGGGCTAAGGGCAACACAACCCCGGAGCAGAGCGAGGTTAGGCTGAATCTGGAGAAGACCCACCTTGGCCACAAAGGCCAAAAGAGTGCGCCAACTATTAGGCGACAGTTGGGAGGGGGCCACCTAGTAAAACTCGAGGGCCTCCACTATAATACCCAAGAGCGGAAACCTAATCCCCGCCCGGAAAGCCTCCACCTAGAAAGCTACCTCTTCCTCCGTGATACCCTCACACACCTCCTCTGCAAAGGATGGAACCCTAATCCCATAATCATCGGGAATATGAAACTCCCTCCTAATCTTCTCCGCCGCCCCTTCTCCCAAAGTGTTCCTAAAACACGTCACCCGACCGGGATGAATAACGGCACCAGACCGAATGTCCCTAATCTCCGCCTCACGAGCAGAAGAAACTCGAGCAGGAGATTCCGAAAGAGCGGCCCCCACTGATGATCCAGAAGCCCCGGAGCTATCTTTCAACTCCATAGGCTGTTGTACATCTCGAGAGTCGCTGCCCCCTCCCTCTACGAACAACCGCCTCCTTTTTCTTGGCGAAGCCCTCTCCACTACTTCCACCGACCCAGAAGAGGGACTCTGAGAAACGGTTGCGACAGACATCGTAAAACAATCAAATGTCGGATGGAATAAAAAGCACAGAACTCACCAAGACAAACAAACGAAGAAAAACCAGAAGAAGATTGGTGAAGAGCACTACGTAGAAAAATCGCTGCGGAAGAAAGCCCGTTTCACCCGAGGAAGACGAAGAAATAAGACAAAGAATGAAATCCCCAAAAAGGCTTTAAAAAGGGCTCGGGTTTCGACACGCGTCAATTGATCTCCCTTTCTTTCTAATCCGATGGGATGCGCACACGTGGCGCCGATTGGGAAATTCAAGGGAACCGCCAAAAATCGAAGCGCCATACTGAAAAGACGTCGCTACCTGTGGGACCCGATTCTGCGAGAGGGTCGCGAGCGCGCGAGGCGTCACGCTCTCTCTTGGTCTCTCGTACCCACACGAATGGCGTATGCTTTTTATTATTGATTTTAATTACCCAACCAAGCAGGCAGCAACCAAGCCATAGGGTGCAAACAAACGTGCAACCCAGTACCCATAAGGGAAGGGGTAAGCCGCCGAGCCTAGCGAGGTGTGATTTAATTCATCTTTTCCGTGAACTTGGGATCACTAAGGCAATCCGAATTCCACGCAAAAGAGAGTGACAGAGTTGCCACCTAGATGATGGATCTAGGACCCATAATTGACCAGAAATCTAGACTCGTTACCTGGTTACGAGAATGAAAGGTATGGGGAGTTACCACCACATGCACAATTCCTGCCCGATAATCGGTCTTCAATTCCAAAAGTTAACTCTTTTGAATTTCTTTTAAATTGCTCATTTAACTCTATATTAATATGCGAACTACGTGACATGCATCCTAAGATATAATTTCAATGTAATTCCTAAATGTGTATCTTGATTTTCTTAATTTGTTTGAATTCAATCTAAGTGAAAGTTCTTCTAAAATGCTAATTTGAGAGAAATCCTACATATTTTAATTAAGAATTTATAAGAAAACTAATATACAAAACCCCACCACTTATGTGTGGGGCCGACTCGTGATTAGTATGCCATCAAGCATCCAAGCTGCCTACGTACCCAAGCCTCACTAGGATCAGAGTCGACGTAGTTCGGTGCACCTAAACTAAGCTACTTATGCCTAACTCATCTAGGACACCGATCTAGACTGGATTGACTGTTTCAACAGTTTAAGAGAGATTATTTAGTTCAAGTTGAGTAGCTTTTATTATCCTAGGACTCCATCAAATATGCTATATGGTCCTATCTAAGTGCAAGACATCCCTTTGACTAATGCAGGTGAACCTACATCCTAGGTAACTAGGCTTGTCCTATGGAAAAAAAAGGTGACTAGTGTAACTAGATCTATTGGCACAGTTGCTATCCATAGCAAACGACCGTGATGAGCCTGGACTCCTAACTCTAGGACTCCCTAAAACCTAGGACACAACGAGACGTAAGTGTTCCTAAGGGGTCCTAAAGGTTCCTACGATAGGAGACCGTAATCCAACGGCTCCTAAGACGCGGATCGAGTTAATTCGATTTGTTAAACTTAATGATTTTCGATTTTTGAGGATTTTCGATTCCTAAACATCTAAGGAATACCAAAGGCTCTATGGTTCACAAGTTTCGGCCTCTACTCGCAACCATGGAAGGGAATCGTGCTCTCAACCCTTGTATAATTTAGCACGTAAGTTATAGTATCTTATTGCCTGGCATATTTCTCAGGATTTCCGTGGACAGTGGACCTCGGAGCCAATAACATACTATAACTTACGCACTTCAATTATGCAGGATTAATCGCAATTAGTATACAATTACGGTTGTGATCTCTGCAGTTGGACTATTGCGGCATAGCGAATTTACAATGAAGATCTATGAACCCTAAGGTTTCTGTTTCAAAAGTTAGGGATTAAATTCATGATGTAAATTTAAGATTTGTTGGAAGTTTTTACTAACTTTTGTGTTGATTTGCTATTAAATTATGATTTATTAACATTAAGACCAGATTGTTAGGATTACACAGAAACCCTAAGCAATCAAATCCTAAATCAGCTGAAACTTTTCCAGTAACAAGATATGAAAGATTGTGGCTTACTGGGAAAATTTCATGAATTATCATTAGGATTTGATATCAATTTCTGATTTTCCAAAATTTAAATCAGATTATAGATTAACACAGCAACTTGTAGCATATCAATTTCAAATTAATCCAAACTTTCACAGAATCAAGATAATCATGAGATGAGACTACTGTATGACTTTCATGAACTTTTATTACGATTTGATACCAATTGAAATTCACACAAAAATCGGATGAAACCAAAGAATTACTTAAAAAGCAAACCTAATAGTATCCTAAAATCAAATAAACATTACAGCAGATATATAACAGATTATAAAATTTTCTATCAAAATTTCAAAACTTAAAAATTAAATCTCCTCCATAAAATCGATTTTTAAATAGAAAAGGGAATTTGTTTCCTAGAAATTGAAACCCATTTATTAAAATAAATTACCAAACCATATTAAAACTTTGCAAAACCAATTGAAAATTTTTATCTATCATTCCAGTAACCTAAGTTACTGGTTTGTAAAGAAAAATTTTAAAAATTTACTAATTTAATACGAAAAAGAATTACGGCACGTAAAACAAAAAAGCGATTAGAAAACAAATAAAAAAACCTTTTTTCAAAAAACAAATTTTATGAAAAATTCAATTTATTATTGAAAATTAATTCTGGAGAGTTTCATCAATTTGTAAAATATTTTGATATTTATTAAAAATGACCGAAATTTAAAATAATTTAAAACCGGACTAAAAAAATTCAAAAAATTTTCTGGAAAACAAAAAAATAGTTTGGAAATAAGATTTCACAAATTTTGGACATGGTTTGATATACTTTTGGATTTGTTCATCAAGAAATAACCCCTTTTTGGGGTTATTGTTTGAAAAATAGAATGAAAATTAAAACGGCCAAACCGTGATTGGAAATTAAGTTTCCAGTAGTATTTTATTTTATGGAAATCCCAAAAAATATCATTTTTTAAAGAAACCCACGTTTTCTAACACTTGCTTTGATAATCCGATTTAAATCCATATTGAATAAAAAACGAAAGAAAATCATTATTAAATTGAGGAAATTTAATTTTTTGGTGAAATTTTGAATTTTGAAAACTTATAATCTATATTATAACATACTGGAATTTCAAGAAAAAATTCATTGATTTGATCTATCAAAAGTAAAACCCTAGCATGCTTTTCTACTTTTGATATTACAAAGATAAAGATCTTACCGTTGATCGCGCTCCTTGTCTCTAGGGTGCGTAGATCCGAGGTATACGCTTTATCGCACCATTTTATATGATGAAGAAGACCCAAAGAACACCCCAAAGATCCTTGATGTGTGATTTGTTGAAGAAGAAAAGGGATTTCAGGGATTTCAAGAATCCCTTTTGTGAAGAACCCTTGAGAGATATGAACACACTTCAAGAGAGAAAAAGTTTTTTTTTGGGGAGGAGAGAGAAAAAGTATGAATTTGAATTTTTTTTCAATCTTTTCTAGGATTGTTTGCTTTGATTTTTATATAAAAAAGCTAGGGTTAAGAGAGAAATAGTAGTTTCCAATGTGAGAGTTCTCTTTTTGGCTTGTTTCCAATTTTCCCCTCTTGCTTTCTTGTTTTCAAATTGGATTTGATTACAATCTTAATTTCTTGTCAATCAAGACATGCTATTCTTTATTCCACATTGCTTCTTTGGAAGAAAACCTTTTTTAAGCAATCATTCCTCTTTTCCTTCTTTCCTTTTTTTCTTTTTTTATTCTTTTTATTTTCCTTTTAACAAATATGATGTCACCATTGTGACATCATCAAGGTTGGGTGCTCAACTCATGTGGGTCAGCCATGTGGGGCGCCCACCATGGTGGTCGGCCCATATGGGTGAACCCACATGACCTCCATCTTTGCGGGCTTTAGCCCAATGGGCCATTTCACACGGGTTTTGGGTTTTTCCGTAAAAATTCAATAAAATCTTTCTAAATTCAACATTCTATATATGGACCCAACCCATTTGACATTTATGGTGCATCCCTCACACATGATCTAACCATCTTTTTTGGAAAAATAATTTTCTGGACCAAAATGCCCCTATTTGAGTATTACACATCCAAATGTGACCAAAATAACCTTAAATTGGTTCACCCCTAAAGGAAAAAGTTAGAAATGGAAAGTCTTTGTGATCAAACTTCAAAAATAGAAACTTTTAAAGTTGGGTCCTTTTGATGAGCAATATCAAACATGATCATTTGGTACCCCCTAAAAATACCCAAAATGCCCTTGACACATAAAATTTCCAAGTCAAGCGAAACCCCTGAGAAATTCTAAATTTAGCAGGTTTTCTAAAATTCAGGAAATCATTCATAATCTCTCAGACATATTTCGGGGATCAAAAGAATTACACAGGAAAAGACAAAATTACCCCGAGGTGCTAGAATTTGGCGAGACTAGGGAAAACCCTGAGAAATTCCAAAAATAGCAGATTTTCAAAAATTTATGAACGGACTCAAGATTTCTTAGAAACAACTTAGGGACCAAATATGATATATTGGAAATGTCTAAAATACCCCCGAAGTGCAAGACTAAGAGAAAATCTTGAGAGATCTAAATTTAGCAGGTTTCCCAAATCTTACGAAATTACTCATAATCCATCACCCGTACCCTCGAGATGGTTTTGGACATATGAGAAATGATTGAAATATCCATAAGATGATGAAAATCTGGAAGCCCTATGAGTTTCTAAAAATAGCAGCTTTTTCAAAATTTGTAAAATCACTCAAGATTTCTCAAATATAACTTGGGGGTCAAACGAGACACATCGGGAATGACCAAGATACCCCTGCAGTGCAAAATAGGCAAAAATGAGGGAAACCCTGAAAATTCTAAAAATAGCAGGTTTTTTCATTTACTTGGAAACTTGAACTTTCATCTTTCAGATGCCAAAGTAACCCCCTAGAGACCTTCAGGATCGCGAATCAACTTCAAAACTCCCATAATGAAATGAAATCTACCATAAAATGCATGGATGCCTAATCCTAGGTGGAATACGGACTCGAAACTTGACAAACTACCAAATCTTTTGCTTTTTTAAAGTCTAGCAAAATGGAGGTGTCTACACTACCCCTACCGCTAAGTAACTTCCCCAGCAAGCCATCCCTAAACCCTCCCCACGTACGATGGCAAAAGACTCGGGACCCATCACAAGGGCCCGGCATACGAATCCACAAGATGGAAAATGCCACGTACAATTGCAAAAGGCTCGGGACCCATCACAAGAGTCCGACATACAAATCCACAAGATGAAAAAAGCCACGTACGATGGCAAAAGGCTCGGGACCCATCACAAGGGCCCGACATACAATCCACAAGATGGAAAATGCCACGTACAATGGCAAAAGGCTCGGGACCCATCACAAGGGCCCGGCATACAAATCCACAAGATGGAAAATACCACGTATGACTGCAAAAGGTTCGGACCCCATCATAAGGGCCAGCATACGAATCCACAAGATGGAAAATACCGCGTACGGTCAGGAAAGGCTCGGGGCACGTCGCAAGGGTCCAATGTACAATACCACCAAACGAAAAAATACCAAGCACAGCGAAAAGGGCTAGGGTCGTGAGAAAAAGCAAACATGCGAAGGGAAAGCAAACATAAGATACAAGTCGTAAAAAGCCGAAAAGAGCCATCCATAACTATTTCCTTCTGGCCCGCGGGCCTACAAAAAAAGAGAGAGTGAAAACAAAAGGCATGCAGGCCGGGGCCCCAAGGCTCCCAACAACAAAAAAGAGAAGGGGAGGGGAAAAAGCCTCCTCCAAAATCCCGCTCACCCCACCACCCCCAGCTCAGAGTGACTGGCCGCTGAAGGAGTTTTCCGCATCAGAAAGCTCCTTATCACTATGCTCCTCCTCCGAAGAGCTCCCCCAACGCCGATTCTCAGCAAACCGGGTCTGGTCATTTAACCACCGCACCCGATTCCTCAACAAATCATTCTCCGCACGCAAGGCCGCAATCTCTCGATCCATGTCGATCATCCGGCTACAAACCTCCATTTCCCTACGATGGACATGAGAGAAGAACGAGCGGTGGCGATGAACAAAAGCTTCATGGGACTCCCTCTCGTAAAGGGGAGAACGAGGAGAACGCTGAGGAAGCCTTGGAGGCGGGTTCCTCTCAGAAATTCTTCACTGAGGCCCCAACCCATCAGGGTTTGTCTCGGGACTACTGGGAGGACTCCCTTCGGTAGCAACCCTCCCCTCGCCACTTAGAGAGAGACCCTGGAAAGACGACGACATCCCTGACAAACCCGAAGAAAGGCCGAAATAAAGCAAAGAAGGGGAAAGAAACGGAAAGCTAATCTGCATGCAAAGCAGAAGAACTCGCTTCTTATAAACCCTATGGGAGACCCTTGGGTAGGAAAACGAAGCAACTTGCCCCACACGTGTTCGTTTCCTATTGGATGACCGGCCAGCACCACGTGATGGCGCTGCAATTCCTCGGGAAGGAACCACCGGACAAAACAGCACG
The DNA here is from genome assembly GCF_043159265.1 of Tasmannia lanceolata. Classification (NCBI taxonomy): domain Eukaryota; kingdom Viridiplantae; phylum Streptophyta; class Magnoliopsida; order Canellales; family Winteraceae; genus Tasmannia; species Tasmannia lanceolata. Next base: position 22,091,663 of record NW_027518696.1, on the reverse strand, counting down.
TCCTCTCGTATCCCAAAACGCCCATAAATGCCTTCGTCACGATATTCCTTAACCAGATAAACAAGCCTGCTCCCTTGGACCATTCAATGGACCAAAGGTATTATTGTGATGAGACATAAAAACGGCGCTGCTCTCGGATCTCGCCACGCGTCGCCCATGCACCCATACAGCCTAATCTCTATTAAAGGCAATGGGAAACGGCAGGCCCGAACCTCATCATCACAAGTCACTTCCGACCCCTCCCCACCGAATAAGAGGGAGGGGCCCGAGGCAGGAAACCAAGCAGAGGGGTCCGACCTCGATCGCGCCAGAGGAGAAACACGCACCCAGGCCTGGGGCCCCGGCGCGAGGCCACGGCGCGCGAACATAACAGGCGAAGGAACTTAAACGCACTAGGAAAAGGCTCAGAATCCCTCGCAGGTTCGGACAGAACGTCACAAATCCTCACAACAAAGATAATTTATATCAAACAGATGGAAAAGGCAACACAAAGAGACACGGCACAAATTCATAAAGATTGCCCATTCACATCCTCCCGGCCCACAGGCCTACAACAAAGAAAGGGAAATAAGGAACAGAGCACAGGGCACACAGGCCCCAAAATCCCCGATAGGAAAAGGGAAGAAAAAAAAGGCACGCAGAAAAACAGGAAAGGCCAAAGACTAATCGGAAGAAGACTCCTCTCCCGAAGGGTCCCCCTCCTCTTCCTAGGTGCTCTCAGCAGGGGATCCACCTCATATTCAAACAGCTGCTCGTTGAGGAAGCAAACATTTTTCTGCAAAGCCTCGTTCTCCCGCTTCAAGTCCTCGATTTCCTTACCCATCTTCGAAACACAGCCATGCAGTTCTGTTCCCTGGTGATAGGCTCGGGAGAAAAAGGACCACTCCCTGGCGATACGGGACCGAGACGACCTGTCTTCCCTTGGCAAGGAGGAAAGGTGAAGGGGGGAGGGGAAGCCCGAAGAATGGCCCGAGTTCCTCCTAGCCTTCTTCCGACTAGCCGCGGGGTCCTCCTCCGGATCGGAAGACAAGTCGGGGTCACTCGACGATTCCTGGGGAAGACAGGCCTTGCCCCTGACTCGCGAAGGAGAACCAGACATGTTGTTGGAGAAGGCACGAAAGAATGCCTACGACAAAAAAAAGGGGGACGGAGAGCCACAACAAAGCGCCAGGGTAATTTCCCTTTTTAAACTTAAGAAAGGAATCCTGGTGCCTCGAAACAAGGCAACCCAGCTAACGATGCCACCACTTCCCGGGGACGGCCGCCGGATAAAACGGCACGTCTTCTCGTACTCCGGGGCCCCCATAAATGCCCTCATCATGACATCACTCGAACGAAACCTTACTCCCTTGGCCCATCCAAATGGACCAAAGGAGTAAGGGGGAGTTATGATGGGACACAAATACGGCGTCGCTCTCAGATATCGCCACGTGTCGTCCATGCACAAGTAGAGCCTAACCATCATGAAGAAAGGCGTTGGAAAACGACAAAGACCGCACAATCATGACACGTGTCGCCCTCTCACCGTCCAGGCCTCACCATCACAAGTTATGGAGGGAAATATCCGGCAAAGCCACGCGCGCCGGCGGAGCAGGGGAACGACCCAATCCTGCAAAGGAAGGTTTTCTCTCCATAATGATGAAAAGGCTCGCGCACCTCCCTTTAAAAGGGAGGGAAAGGAAGAAGAGAGGAGATCCACGTAGAAAAGAACCCGCGTTTTGGTCCTGGTAACCCTGATCAAACCTCTTCCTCTTCTTGTTGTCCTTTATATTGATTGGTCGAAGGATCTGACTTGGGTGTCGAAGTGGTCGTCCGGGACCCACCCCGGACTCCCTAACCCCCTTTGTTTGTGATTGCAGACCCCGCGGAGGCCCTCTACCGACCGCATGATCGCAGACCCGGATTCAGACGCCATCACCTAAAATTTTGGCATTTTGTGGCGTGGTGCCAAATTGGCTTTGCACAATAAAAAAAACCCATTGTTTTAGGCATTTAAGCCATGAGTAATACTTTCCCCAAAATTTTGTGTTTTGGTGGGGTGATGCCATCAAATTGGGATCGGCTTTGCCTGATTCAAATCCCATTTTTTTAGGCGCACCAAATTTTGAGCATAACTCCCCATATTTTAGGCGTATAATATTTTGAATCGGTTCCAAACTTTATTAGGCGCACATAATTTTGGGTGTAACTCCCAATATTTTAGGTCAGAAGAATTCAATGCCCCTGATTGCCACAAACAGTGACAGGGGGTGTTCCTGGTGATCAAAAGGGGCGGATATATCATTTCCCAAATAAAAAGCAACAAATTGTATTCTTCAATAAAACTTTTAAAAATTAGAGGTGTCAATGAGAGTGGGTTTTGCTCAATGGCCAATCCATAGCAAGGCATACACAACAAATGGTTTGCATCATTTAGCATGTCGCCTCCACGTGTACCATTGTTAGATCATATTTTTGGGCATGGATCATATAAGAACCCTAAAATAGATGTCTTCTTCTACATATATCCCAAACTTCAGGCATTCTCTTACAGAAAACACCCATATTTTATGTTTTGGGATTGTTCCAAGCTTGTCAATTTTTTTGCTATTGTCATTAAAGAAATTGTTCTTAGTGTCGTCTTGAACACATGGTGTGATATAGACGGCAGTTAGGGAACTCCGTGAAATGGCATGTCTTCCTAAGATCTCCATTTAAGGTTACTTAGACATGAACCATCCAGGGCCCACCGTGCAAACAAAGATCCAGATCACCCAATGATAGGCCCCACTCGTACGATTAACGGGTGCGAGAAATCTCGGCCCCACATTTCATAAGTCAATGAGGGGCATATTTTTGGGCTGGTGGTATCAAAATGTACATACACTGAATATATACTCTGTGCGCCATATTATATACGCAGCCTTGTACAGGACCTACCCGTAAAATCCCCTTTAGTCTTTTCAAATTAACGAGGATTCATTACAACAGCTGCCGTAAATATAAACCATGTAAGGAGTAGATTCGTAATTTAGAAGAAGTTAATAGGGAAACCCTCAATTTTCAAGTGGCATCTCAATTCCACGTGGCGTAACACCATTGGCTTTCAGTGGGACCCTTTCGACCTAAAAAGGGCGAGCGACGAACTAAATCTAGAGAGAGAAATAAGAGAGAGAATGTCCCTCTATAAACACGTATCTCCAAGGAAAAACCAAGAAACTCTGTATTTGATAACCCTCTCGCTCTCTCTCTCCAAAGAAAACCTTCTGTCTTTCCATGGACATAGTCGGCCGGAAATCTGACCCACTTAGCCCGACTTCCGGCCACAAATCGGCCGTTTTCTAGCCGGAAAACGTCACCGATCATCCGTACTCTACCTTTTTTTAACCAAAATCTCCCCAAAACCCAAAAATAGGAAGCCAAGGAAAAAAAGAAGAGACAAAACATATTTTTTTTTGGTTTTCGAATCGGCGCCGTCATCTAAGCGCGCGATTATCAATTGTCTCATTCCCCCCTTTTCTCCGCGCTACTCAATTGCGCAATCGTCTTTATTAGGTACGTCTCTCCGAATCTTCATGGATTCGCATTTCTTCAGAGTGAGTTCCCATTTGCTGTAATTTTTCGTGGATTGGAGCGCCGTTTTGATTAATTTAGGGTTTTTTCTAGGGTTAGGGTTTGGAAATGAAGGAAAATAGGGTTTTGGAAATCAGTTATGCTGTATTGTATTTCTTATTGGACTGATCCATTGTTTTTTCTTACTCGATTTGGTAGTTTCTTATGTGATTGAGTTATTAAAGAATTCTGATTTGGTTTTTCAGATCGGATTCGCCTTTGATTGTGATTTGATTTTGTAGGTATGGTTACATGGACAGTAGGATTATGAAATTTCTTGCTTGTTTGCGTACGAGTATTCAAACATTTTTAGATGCTGATTTCTTTGTTTTTCTATTGTCATGTATGAATTTCTGACTCAATTATGAATCCCTGACCCTGTTTTGTGTAGATTTCATGTGTCTTTCACTGAATTATTGTATTTGAATGTGCCGAAAATTCTCCAGCTTTGATTCATAACTATTAAGAAGTGTTTTTGTATTGAATTTTATGGGTTAGATTTGAATGACAGGATGCAATATATAGCTTCCTTATGTCATTAGTTTGATACTTTGATTATTCAAATGATTGGGCATTCATGTGTCCAAATAAACAGATGTTTTTGGGGCTAACTATGGCCTCTTGCCTCATTGTGTTTGCCTATAGCTTATTTATGTCATTAGTTTGATTAAGGAAATGATTAAGGAGCGTTGTATTGTTGCTATTGTTATTTTAGTGTTTTTGCTGTTTTGGCATTCATGTGCTTTCTGCACATCTCTTCTACATTGGCCTTCGATGTTGGATCAATTGACTCACTTCCGACCTTTTATTTGGATTTTCTTTTCAGTGGAGAACCACTAGAGTACTAGCCTGAAGTAGAGTGGACGGAATTTCCATGTGATGGCATTCTTCAGAAACTATGGAAATGGAAAAGATTCTGGGCATCATTTGGACGACAAAGGAAAGGATGATGGCATTGAGAGAGTTCATAGTTCACTTGAGAACGCTGATGTAGATGAGTGTTCGAGTGAGAGGGATATTGAAGTCAAGACAGATGACTGCTACCAGAGTGAGGAGGAACCGGTTAATGATAGTAGGATTCAAAATGGGGCAGCAAGCAGCAATGCCGTTGGAAGACAAACACTGAATTTTCAGCCATCTGGAAGGAGAACAGCTTTGGTTGGAAAGTGGGGTTCATCTTTTTGGAAGGACTGTCAACCCATGTCCACTCGAGACGGATCAGCATCTGAACGGGATTCGAAAGATGCACATTCCAATGATAAAAGTGAGGAAGGATCTGATGGTCATTCCTCTGATAGATTAGAATCAGATACATATGATGGGCAGAAGGTCGTCAAAGATGTTCAGAAGGGCCAGGCTGATGTTCCCACTGATGAAATGTCATCCGATGATTATTACGAGCAGGATGGGGAAGAGCAAAGTGATTCTATACACAATAAACAATTGAATCGGACTAGTGCTCCCAGTTCCAGACTGCTAGCAAGGCCCATAGCTGTAAAAAAGAACACAGCGAGGAGTTCAAAGGCTTCAAACTTCACCAAATATGTTGAAGATGAGGATGACGATGATGATGAAGATGATATAGATGGTACTTGTGTTTGCTATTGTCATAATTTATTAGATTTTTGGCTGGAAGTTTCAGTGGTTTGATACTTTGACTTCTAAATTGAGCCATTCATAGTCTGTACCATAATGACTTATCTTGTTTGCAATTGTATTTAACTAGCCCAAGTTTCAGCCGTGGAGTTAAATCTTTTACTTTTTTGTTGCAGAAGATGACCCTGACGATGCAGATTTTGAGCCTGAATATGGAGGCACGAGCAATCGCACAAGCAACAAGGTTGTTTGTGAGCTTATTTTGCTGCATCATAATACATAAATCATTTTAATATTGGTTTCGTCACGGAGGTGCTTAACCTTGACTGTGCATCTGTGTTATATCTTGTTTTTGGATGCAAGTGGGGACTAAATTTTATTTCTTTTCTCACAAAATTAATCAATTATATCACCTAGTGACAAAACTAAATGGATTTGTATCATAACTTGTTTTATGAGCTATAACGCTTTCCACTCGTTTGGCAATTAAAATCCTAGAGTTAGATTATGCCATGTGCTAGATAATGCATTTGATGCTATCCTTAGGAATTGCTTTTATGGTGTTCATTGTTTGAATGTGCACATGCGATATGCATCTATTCATCTACTCACATGTCTCTTGGTTTATATATTCAGCTTTTGATTGATGCAATGCATATAATCTGTTCTTCCCTGGTTGTATTATGCTTAAATTTTGTTTGTAGTAGAGATTCAAGAGTTCATCTTCTCTTGTGTACTATGGTTTTCTTAGTTATGTTTCTTTTATAACAGGAGATCTATTCTTACTCAATTTGTCATATGTCTACAGCTTTTGGAAGCCAACATGATCCTTTTGAAAGCCAATGTTTAGAGAGGCTTAACAGGAGGCTTTCATCATGAAAAGGCAAAATGTTTTTTTTTTTGTATTGTGGTATCACCCTTTTCGAGGTGACACTTTTATTCTTGACACTTCATTCCATTGTTTCAATTACCAGTGAATGTGATTGTTCATTTGGAGCATCTTTGAAAGCACTTGCTATCGAATGATGAGGAAGATAGACAGGTGTATCACTTTTCATAGAAAGTGGAGAGTTTGCAAATGTAAGAATCATAGAGATTTCGGAGAAGAATGGTACACTTCTTGGAAGTCTCGCTTTGGAGAATACTCCATGGATTCTAGTGTTAGGTTCTTCATAGTGGCTCATTATAAGCCTCTAGGTAGGGGTAGAGAGCTTGGTCCTACGTGGCAATGTTTTAAAAATCAGATCAGTCACTGAACTGGCAAAATCACTGGTTAGGTTGGACTGTTTTGAGTCGTACCCAATGTGATCCGATTAAGAAAAGAGATCAGAAAGTTAACTGAAGACTACTTTCAAAATGTAAAAAATATTCTATTATGTGTATGCTGCGGTCGTACTAAGACCAAGGCACCTGCTTTTGTTGTATTGGTACATGTCTTAAAGACACTATATGGAGGGGGTGAGGGTTTAGGGTTTGTAGATATGGATGTACTACCCACTTCTGCAGTGCAATTTTGGAGGTGCTTTTGTTCTTCTTAACCACCACGTTGTCTAACAGATGTGCATCTTTTGAGGTTGCCTTGATCTAGTGGTTACCGAGTACTAAGCACACTGAAATTGGTAGGTGCAAAGTTGGGTATACCCCCTCAGATATTTAAGCCTCGTGCACTGGGCCGCCCTTTTTTAATGAATATCAATTAAAATTTTTTAACATATCATTTAAAGAATTGTTAACTTTAGTTTTTATAGAAGTCTTTTAAATTTGCTTTCGAGTTTCTAAACCAACCTGTGAAAGGGAATTTTTTCCTCATGTATTATTACGTATCATTACGTAACTTTCAGTTGATTCACATAATTTTGTTGTTCACAAGTAAGTCTACACAAGGTTTCAAGTTTTAGTTTTTAGTATGTGATTCGATCGCGATGGAAATGGAAAAATGTCGGTTTCGGATGAAACTTTGTGGAAATCTTGTAAAATTATGGAAACATATGGAAACATATGCAACTGGTGGACATTTAAGATGAAAATTTAGGAAATCCTAATATATACACAAATATACACTAAAAAACTATCACATATGCAAAAAAAACTAACCATCATGGTTTAACAACATCGAACACCCGGTGACATGCGTTGTCAGCACGTCTGGTAATTCAATACATACCACAATTTATATATAATTCATACAAATAGTTGTGCACAATACATCCACCATATTTCACATGCAATTCATATTAATATAATTATGTAACACATACTGGTATATTGAACTACTAATACACTTATGTTTTTTTGTTTCACTATTCGTTTATGCTTCAGTATTTGTTAGATGATATTTACATACTTAGGTTGAAAGCATATGAGAACATATGACTTGCATAATTAGGTTTGCTAATTGATTATTTGTTACATGCTGTTTCTTGTAGTGGTAGGGCATTTCTTCTTTTTTCTGTTGCCGGGAAAAAACCTTGTGTATGTCCCTCTTAAAATCATTTGGGTACTTATGTAACAGATGTGGCAGTTTTTACCATTACTGATGCCTTAGATTTGAAACATGCAAGCAGTTTGAATCTTGACAATTTAACTTGGATTTAGACTTTTTTGTTTTGTTTTGGTTTTTGATCAAAATAATTATTATTAACAGGCTAAAGAGTGGGGGAGTGATGATTACGAAGAAGATGATGAAGAAGAAGAAGATGATGATGATCTTGATATCTCAGATGATCTTGATTTTGTTGATAATCCTCGCCATAGAAGAGGACGTAGAGGCGGACGCAGTTTTAAGTCGAAAAAAGAAATTAAATCCCTCTCTACCTATAAACAACGGAGAAGAGGTAAAACATTTACTGAAGATGATGATTCACCAGCAAAGTATTCAGAAGAAGATAGCGACGAGGACTTTGATGATAGAATAAAGATCGGTACCCACACTCACAAGAAGAATGGTGGTCGATCCACCATGCCTGCAAATATCACCACACGTAATAGTGATGTCCGAACTTCAAGTAGGTCAATTCGAAAGATATCGTATGTTGAAAGTGAAGAGAGTGATGAGATTGATGAGGGAAAAACAAAGAAGTCCCAAAAGGTATTGTACCATTTACATCGATATAGCTTCCTTGTAGTTATCTGATATCTTTTCTTGGCTTCATTTTCATGTTACTTTTTTACATCTTCCATTTCAAAGTTTCTGTGTGGTTGGAAGGCCATTGGGAATTTATAGACATAATTTGGTATAAAACCAGATAGTGTGATTTTTGGTAAGGTTTCTTTCAACCTTAATCCTTTGTTTGAAACAATGTATTTTATCTTTTCTTTAATTTATGAATTAGTTAAAGTGGATGATCCGGTGGACAACATTCATACGATTGTATGGTGCGGATGAGGTGTATTGAGCTCGTGGATTGGCTTGTGGATTGGTTAGATCTTTTATCTGGACAACCCATCCAGCTGGCTACACCTTGGGCTACCATGGCCCTAAAACTGTTCTGATTGGATGATCCTAACTGTTGACCAGTGGCCTGGAAATGCACGGTTAAGCAAACAATTTTTTCTTTTAGAGTTTCTGTTTGCAGGCCACCAATTGAATGGTCAGGATCATCATATATAATGATGTAGTGGTCTGTCCACAGTATGATCCATTAATGATGGATGATTCAGATTGGTGATCTGATCAGCCCTTAGTTCGTAGTTAAGTTGGTCGTGCTAATTCCATACGAATCAGTACTGAGAAGCATGTGCCCATCACTCCAGCAATGGCACCAAAGATGAAATAGAGATTCCTCTTTTTCAAATTCGATAAATGTTGGTTGATCGTATATTTGATTATAGTTAGACGATTCAGAGTATCATTTCCTATTTGATCCCTTTGAATTCCATATTCAAAGTTGCGATCCCAATTCTATTTCTATTCATTTTTTTTTACTCGTTTCACTCAATAAATGACTTTTGACCCCATATTCAAAGTTGCAAATTTTTTTTTGGTTTATTTTTCTTTTCGGGTCTCATTAGATTTTTGAAGTCTATCCTTGTCTGTAAACAGAGGGCGAGCCTTGGAGCAACGGTAAGGTTGCTCCATTGTGACCTGGTGGTCACGGGTTCGAGTCACGGAAACAGCCTCTTTCCAAAGCAGGGGTACGGCTGTTTACATCGAGCCCTCCCCAGACGCCGCAATGGCGGGAGCCTTGTGCACTGGGCCACCTTTTATCCTTGTCTGTACACAGTAGTGATGAGATACTAAGTCTTGCACTTGTCATATGGTTGTATATGGTTTTCTTTTTTTCCCTAAATAATGGATGGCTATTGTGTTCTGTGTACTGAGATTATTCTTTTTTTTTTTTATGAAAATTATACTAAGATTATTCTTATTCATAAACTTTGCTATATATATATATATCTATACTGCGATTATTCTTATTCATAAACATTGGTGTGCGTGTTATGTCACAAATGTCGTTCTCGGGAATTTCCCGGCAAAGGAAAATCTCGGGAAATATCAAAAATTTTTATTTTTCAGGATTATATCGGGAAAAAAACGGTAAAAATAAATTATTTAAAAAAATAATAAAAATATTAAATTTAAGAAAAAAATATAAAATAAAAATATAGCAAAAATATTGGGATAGTATCGCGATATTATCAGGATATTTTACGATACAAACGAAAATATCGCTATATTTTTAAAATCTCGGGATTGGTTCGGGATTTTGTCGTTTTATCAAAATGTCGCGATAAAAACACTGTATTTTGAAATATCGGAGATATTTGTGATATAGCGTTCGTGTATAAAAAATTAAGAACAATTTCTAAATTTGTGGGCGAGTGATGTAGGATGATCTATAGGAAGAATTTGACTGAAATTGCCGAAATTTAACTTAAAAAGAAAAACTAGCTGTGGGCAAGGTTTAGGCCAAAAGCTAGGTTCAGTTTTGCTAGGGTTCAGAATCGGGTTGAATAAACACCCGGATTTTCAAATGAATCTGAAAGTCCTGATCCGGTTTGAGATTTCGAAAAGAGTACCCAGAAGCAAGAATTTCATAATTTGAATTGTTTGTATGGACAAAATCGATCCAACAGTTCGTGGGGTTGGAAGACCTTTAAAAGCAGCCCAATATGGCTTGGAAGAAGGAAACTGGTATTCGATTGGAAGCTAAGAATTTAAATAAGAAATCAAAAACTGAAATTAAAACAGATTTTAAGTACACTGATAGATTACCATTAAAAAAAAAAGTACATCAACAGATTAGATAGAGAATAATAGGACATCAAGGCATCACATCAAGACTAGGGACATCACATCCCCAAGTTGCAAGTTTGAGCAAAAGATTTATTCATCAATTCATAATGTCGATAGCCAAAAGACTTACAGTAGTTGTAGAGAAATCCCATGATTTGGATAGCAAGCCTTGTAAATGACTCTAGAAACCCGAAGCATGTTCCAACTAATACTTTTCAATTAACTCTTCTAACAGTCCTAAGTTAGCATCCTTAAAAGCAAACACTCCTAAATTCGAAACTATTCTAATTAACTTGAAGCAACTAAAAAAGAAATAATTTTAAAGTTGAAAGAATCTAACTCTAAAACAAGTAACTTTCCTAAATAGACTCTAGAGACTCTTAACCACTGCTAACATAATCAATTATATCCACCTCATGTGGGCCCTATGCTGTACGATAACCCAAAAGGAGAGTATTTTGATGCCCATGACTGTTTGACCGTATTCAGTCAAACTGCCCACACCCACACACAAACACTCACACGTGCGCCATCTTTCCTTGTCTTCAATAAGGTGTAGGAGGTCCTCATATAGGCCCCACTTGAGAACATGTTCGAGAACAACTTCCCTCACCTCTTTTTCTTCTTGCTTTTGGTCTCCATCAGTGAGCCTTACCTATTGTCTACAAGGCTCTTCATGCAGTACCCATGCTCGTCTTTTACTTTTACTAGCTTCACATATTGTTAGATAATATGATGCACAGATCCTGGCATCAGCTTTATCAAAGAATGTTCTGTGTAAACTAAAGAAATAGAACTTTTAAGTGGACTTGACACATATCTCTAGAAGAATGTCTTCTTCTAGTAGAAATGTCTTGATTTCCACTTGATTTCTAGCCTGGCTGATACTTGAAGGGGTGCCACTCCTTGCTAAGTTAGCAATTGACAGTTTCTGGGCCTGGCAATGTTCACTGGTTCTTGTAGATGATGGGCCAGTGGTTCTAATGTGTGCCAGGCATCTTGTAATGTCTTATTTACTGAGAGAAAGGCAGAAACCTATATAGAAAAAGTACACAAAGGAAAAGGAAAACCAAGTAAATTCTAGTAGAGAATGCACCACACACACACACACACGAAAAAATGCATGCACACTGACACAATCCCTCTCAAGCCTAATGGAATATATTTTATTTTGGGAGATGTAAATGACTGATATGACTAATCCTCAAATTTGGAGCTATTATATCAAATTTAACATAACATCTATTGGATGTTGATAGATTTTACATATAAATTTCTTGAATCCTTTGCAAATTCTTAATTTTGTACCATTCAAAAAAATAAAAATAAATCCTACTTTTGTATAAAAATTCTATTCATCCTCTTTCTCAAAAAAAAAAAAAAAAACACTATTGATCTTGCTTCATTTAACTCCTGCGTTTGTATAAAATTAGTATGGAGCCTGAGTTATTTTCAGTCTTGTTGGTTCTGTTGATAATTTTTTTTAATTCCTGCAACATTTTCATGCATGTCATTTCCATTACCAAGTTCCTAACCGTGCCTTTTGATACCTTTCTGAAAACTGTTTCTCAGGAGGGTGCTGACGAGGATGACAGTGATTCAATCGAAAAGGTTCTGTGGCACCAACCAAGGGGCATGTCTGAAGAAGCATTAAAGAACAATAAATCAACACAGCCCTTTGTGTCAAGCCCTTTGTTAGACTCTGAACCAGACTGGAATGAAGTGGAATTCTTCATTAAATGGAAAGGCCAGTCATATTTACACTGCCAATGGAAATCATTCTCAGATCTTCAGAATGTAAGCCTTCTGATGCTTTATAGGGGACTCACTTAGCTGTTCTTATGGTCTATCTCAGAATTGTAGTAAAGCCATTCTTTAGAAGTGTTTTCAGGGGAGAAGTTTGTAGTTAGTTTTCCTTTTTCCCCTTGTGCCTCTTCTTAGCCTGTTCCCTTATGAAGTTTAAATATTCAGTTTTATTTGGCGACTGTGCAGCTTAGTGGTTTCAAGAAGGTTTTAAATTATATGAAAAGAGTGATGGAGGAAAGGAAGTTCAGAAAGACACTATCACGTGAGGAGGTAATTATCAACTTGAAAATTGGCTATTTTCTGTTTTTTTCAGCAAGTAGAATGCATATATTGCAAATTCTTGCTGTCATTTTATGTTAAAATTAGCCTTTTAAAATGTTTGTGCATATTATAAATTAAACTTATTGTTGTTTTTCAGTGGTTATGAAATGATTATCAGGATTAGTACCTTGCTTATCGTATTGGTCACTCAGTGTTCTACCGTGCATATGAGCTTCTCTAACTTTATATTGGAATATTGGATATGCCAACTAATTCTCCAAAATCCATCAATCTCCTTTACAGGGTCGGGTCCGAGTCTGATTTCTACTGACCCGCCCGTTCCAAGTCCATTTCAAACAAAACAAATAAAAATAAAATTCCAACCTATTTCAACACTTTCAAAGCGCGTGTTTGTCACACTACGTGCTTATCTCAAATATGAAATATGCATCTCAAATATGAAATATGCATCGAGAACGAGAGACCACTAGCAAACATTCTCACTACGCGCGTGTTTGTCCGAGAGCTCTGAGAGGGCATCTTCTTAATTTAGTGAAAAAGAAACCTGTTTTAACCACCGGTATTAAGGTACACGAAGAAGAAAGAGAGCGAGAGAGTGTAAAAGTGGCATCGGGCATTACGCTATGAATTAATTATAGTGTGACGTATAAATGTTCCCAAAACCGTAAATGTTTCCAAAGCCGGCATTGTCGCACATGAAGTTCTTTTAGGAGAAAAAATTTTCTATGAAAAGTGTCTCCCGGAAAAGGCGAATGATATTTTGGAAACTTACACGCTTAGTATATCTAAAGATATAGATATATAGACTATATAGCATTCTTCGATTTTTCCTTGGTCTAACTTAGTTCCCTTTTTTGCTACTTAGTTGATCTTTAAATTCTCTGCGTACTTTATGAACTTAGTTTTGGCTTCCTTCTATCAGGCTGAGGTTCATGACGTGAGCAAGGAAATGGAGTTAGACCTCCTCAAGCAATATAGTCAGGTTTTATTTGCTTAATTTTGTTCCTTGGTGACCTGTCTCTTTCCATCTTCCTTGTCTTGTCCTGGTTAACCAGTTTGTTTTACCAGGTTGAAAGAATATTTTCTGATAGAATCAGTAAAGGGGGCTCTGATGATGTGACACCGGAATATTTAGTGAAGTGGCAAGGACTCTCCTATGCCGAAGCAACCTGGTAAACAATTTTAAAAGCTTGATTTTATGATTATGCTTGTTTGTGCTTCTAGATACATTGCAAGTTATTCTTCCTAGATTATATAAAGTGCAGGGTTTCAGATTGCTTTATAAGTTTAGGGATCGGGATTGGTCATATGGTGTCATCTTATGCTAGCAACATAAGATGAGAATTATCATGTGGGATTTGCTAGCGTCCATTGCAGAAGGCATTTCACGTAGCGCCTGTTGCATGAGCGAGCTGCCACATCAGATGAATTAAATGAATAAGACAAAATCTGAGCCTATGTGGCTGCTCTCTCATGCAACAGACACTCCACGAAATACTAAGGTCTGATATACCTTAGTATGAATATGAGTTTTTATGTGGTGACTACTCGTTTCTGGACATAATTTGCTATAGGATTGCCTTGATGCTTGTGATGATTTATAGTGTGCTTTTTGCAGGGAGAAGGACATAGATATTGCATTTGCTCAAGATGCTATTGATGAATACAAGGTAACAGTCTATCTAGGACTTGTCAGCAATTCTTGATTTCTTGTATAAAAAATGTTGCTCCTCTGCCGGATGGCTTGGAACGTTCCTTAAACCTCGTAGGTAGAGGTTTCGAGGATTGGTTCAGGCAATTTAAAAAAAAAAATGCCGCTCCTCTTTTTCCATGTTGTTGATGCATGTTTAAATATGAGTATTTGACTTTTGTACTTGTTTATGTTTCCCATGTACATATCTACATTATTTGGTCTTGCGTTGTAACTTGTAACCATAGTTTTAATACGCTCAAGACTGGTTCCAAGGTATTCTATGGGTAATTGGACTGTGTGGTTGGTACCCCTATAAATTAGGCAAATAGTGTATATCTATTTCTATTCATTCTGCTTGCTAATCATGCTTGTGGCCTAAAGTTAAATAATTGTACTCTGTAGTGTGCATCTTTTGCATGAATTGCATTCTTAGTGTGTACCTTCTAGTAGTATGGTGCAGCCCAAATACCAAGATCAAACAAAACTAAGAAAGAACAAGTAACAAGAAGAACCCATACGAAATCTCACGTATGCCGTGAAGATAAAATATTATTCAATCTCTCCTCCCCCCCCCCCAAACTCCAATCGTACTTCTCTTTTATTACATTTCTAAAAGATTTCCAAAATAAAAAAAAAGTAGCTAAAAATGATATTGGCATATCTATCTAAAATATTAAAGTTTCCTTACCTAAAAACTAGCTACAAATAAGAAAAGCAACTTCAGCCTAACAAATCTATTAAATAGCTAAATTGGAAAATCATGACCTTTTAGGAAACAAAATTGTTACTTAAGGGAATAGGAAATCATATTTTCCAAATCTTGAAACTTGCTAAATCTCAAAGCTTGTAATAAATCATGTAAGCTTAGCAAGTTTCCATTCCGCCAAAACACCTTCTTATTCACGAAAACTTTCCGCATTTTCCACTTGTGAAACTTCCACTTATGAATCTTCCTAAAATAGCCATCCTCAAAATTTATTACTAATTTTTGGATTGCATCATAGTATTTTGATCGTATACACAGGTTAGCTATGTTTGTGTCAATAACAATTGACATTTACAATATATGCACAAGTTATATTGAACAATAATAATGCTAACCAATACTCTTAATGATGATAATAATAATTGTAATGGGGTTGGCGATAATCTAGCCAGAAGAGGAGTTAAGTCGGAGGCTTTGGAGCATTATGATGTCCTTCCTCTTTGAGTGTCTCCCGTTCTTTGTTCTTATTTTTGTGTTGATTGTTGTCTTTTTGTTATTCTCTTATTTTTATTTCTTTTGGACCACCTCGGTCTATTATTAATGCAATCCTTGACCATTCCAAAAATAAAAAAAAAGTAATCGTAACTGTCAGACTAAGTGTAACAGTAACAGTAATAACAACAGTAACAGGCTCAAACTTTTTTTTTTTGGGAATGGTAGGCTCAAACTTTTGTTCTTGGGAGATTTCGTTTGGTTTCATAAAGATTGCCTGATGTATCCTTTTACTTCAATAATCAGGCACGTGAGGCTGCAATGACTGTTCAAGGAAAGATGGTGGACTTCCAGCGGAAGAAAAGTAAAGGTCTGTATTACTTCATGCGTGCTACATTTCAACTTGGAAACTTGAAATGTAACTTGCTTTATATTGAGTGTGCAGAATATGGATAGTTGCCTACAGACTTTCTATATTATTATTGGTTTGTATGTTTTAGGATAGAAATAAGGGTATTTTTATGTACCAACATTAAATTCATAATAAAATGTTGAAAGGTTGCTAATATTTTATTTATTCTGTTGGTAGTAGTGTTAATCATTTCTATTTCTTTTAAGCTCCGACTGTTTTATATCTAGGAATGACATTAATTCGGCGAATTTAAGTCTATGACGCATTTTACCTTTTTGTGTTAGTGATCATGGGCCCATTTGATTTCTTCTTCGTGTATATTTATCTTATTTAATAGACATGCATTGCATCTTGTCTCTACTGTTAAAATCTTACGATTTATGATTTGAATCTTAAGATTCAAATCGGTTCGTAGGTTGAACGATTCAAATCGGACAATCTTTTTTCGTAAAAATCTTACGATTAAAGTACGATTTGACTTTGAATTGTGTGGTTTTTACTATTCTTTTTACGATTCTGTCTATTTTGGATTTTGAGACCTGATTGTGATTTCAAAATGCTTTGTTTATTGCTGAAATCTCTTTATATGATGATTATTATCGATTTTAGTATGTGCTTTGTTTATTGTTGTGATAAATTATATAATGATTTATTATATGATGAATATAGTCTGTGCTTTGTTTAGTAATTTTTTTTTTTGAAATGGCAGTATATTGAATAAGAGAACCGAGATGGTCCACGAAAAATACAGAGAGGAAAAATAGAAAATTACAATAAAAAAGTAAAAAACAATATAATAATACTTCTCACAGGGGAAGAAAGTCGAACCACTCCAACTCAACTTTATGAACTCTAGATCTAGCAAGGGAATCAGCTTCCCCATTAGCTGATCTTTTAACATGCTTAAACACCATAGACGAATCTGAAATGAGATCAGAGATTTCCTCGAAGTAACTTAGGATCTCCAAGGTGGAACCACTCTCCCTGATAGCCAACTAATTACATTGGAAGAATCGCCTTCCACAATCACCCTATCAAAAAAATCGCTAATCAGATGCTTTATCCCATGATAAGAGCTCTAACTTCCGCTTCAGATGAATCACTCCTTCCATTGGACTTGCAAAAGTCCAAGCCACCAGCCCTAGAGAGTCCCTAGAGAGTCCCTACAAAGACCTCCAACCCCAGTTAGACCCGGGTTACCCAAACTGGAGCCATCAAAATTAATCTTAAGAAAACCTTTAGGAGGTGCTTCCCATTTCTGAAATATTTTTTCTCTCCTCACACCTACAAAGCACACAATGTGCCACCCCTCCCAAAGATAAAAGTTCTGAGACTAATTTGAATTGAGGGATCGCCCAAAAAATAACCAAAGTGATAATTTTCATGAATAACCAGTATGAGGACTTTGCTACTCCTTCAAAAACACTCGAGTTTCTTTCTCTCCATATAACCCACGACAAAGCTAACAAACACAATCTCCACAACACCTTCCCTTTCTTTTTCAAGGCACAAAATCCCAACTCTTCAATAGCTCAGCAATAGAATTTGGGAAAACCCAGCAAATATCAAACCTTTTCAGGATGAGACCCCATATCTCCCTTGCTTCCTTACAATGGATAAAAAGATGGTCAATAGATTCCCCATCTTCCAAACACAACGAACAATGATCCATTAGCCACATACCCCTTCTTCTTAGAAACTCAATGGTCTGAATCCTCCCACTGTACACTGCCCAACTGAAAAAAGAAACCGATGGAGGACCATGAAACTTCCAAACATCAGCTGAGAGAGGGGAGCCGGAAGCAGGCACCAACCGAAAATAGAAAGATTTCACTGATAAAAATCCGGACGGATCCCATAACCAAATTCTTTTGTCAACCCCATTCCTTTTTACAAAGCAGCCCTTAATCAATTGAAACAAATTAGGAATAGAAAGTAACTCTCTGTCAAAGAAATTCCTTCTGAAACTAGGATTCCATATCACCTTGTTATCAACCCTCTCGAAACAATCTCTCACCAGCACCTCTTTGTTCAACGCTACCAAGAACAAATCTGGGAAAAGCACCGCCAGAGGATCAGCCGAACACCAAGCATCCCACCAAAATTTTATTCGATCCCCTTTGTAAACTTTATACCGAACTCCTGCCTCAAAGCTTTGTCTAAACCTCAAAATATTGCGCCATATAGTCCCTCCTTTCTTACTGTAAATATCATCCGAACACCAATTCCCATGCAAAAACCCGTACTTGCTCGCAATCGCTTTTACCCACAAAGATGATTGTTCCACACCAAAACGCCAAAGCCACTTTCCCAAAAGAGTGCGATTAAACTCTTTCAATCTTCGAATCCCTAAACCACCATTCTTTATCGGAATACAAACCTTATCCCACTTCACTAAGGGGATATCACTTTTATTATTTGATCCTCCCCACAAAAATCTTCTTTGAATCTGTTCAATTCTCAACACCACACTAACCGGGCAATTAAACAATGACAGATAATACACAGGGATGTTAGCCAACACCGCCTTGACCAAATCAGTCTCCCTTCCTTAGACACAAGGTTTCTTTTCCAAGTTTCCAATCTTCTTTCTATTCTTTTTACAATAGGAGTCCATAAATCTTTTCTCGGTCTTCCCACCCCCAGAGGAAGCCCTAGATACGAGGAAGGAAGAGAGTCCAATCTGCAACCCATCGCTTTTGCAAAATCAGAAGCTTCTGAAAGGGGTAAATTGATAGCAAACAAACTGGATTTCAGAAAGTTTGATCGTTGACCAGTGATCAATTCATAGCATCTTAGGGTAGCCTTCAAATTTAAAATCTTATTCCTATCAAAAGCATAGAAAAGGATGGTGTCGTCCGCAAATTGCAATAGCGAAACTTCCACTCTATCTCTACTAATGATAAAGCCTTCAAAAAGCCCCTTACTACTTTCCTTTAATATCAATCTACTGAAAGTTTCTGCAATAATAACAAAGAGAAATGGAGAAAGAGGATCCCCTTGCCTTAAGCCCCTGGAAGACTTGAAAAAGCCTTTTGGAGACCCATTAACCAAAATGGATAACCAAGCCAAGGAAATGTATTTTCTCATCCATCCTCTCCATCGATTTCCAAAACCCATCCTCCCAAGTAGAAAATCTAGACTATCCCAATCCACTCTATCATAGGCTTTCTCCATATCTAACTTACACAACACACCTCCAACTCCACTTCTCGAATAAGCTTCAATAGCTTCATTCGCTATAAGAGAACAATCCAATATTTGCCTCTTTCTAACGAAAGCACTCTGACTATCAGAAATAATCAAAGGGAGCACCACTTTAATTCGATTAGCTAGCACCTTGGCAAATAACTTGTATAGGCACCCCACCAAACTGATCGGACGGAAATCAGAAACCTTAAATGCACCTTTAATCTTGGGAATTAGAGTTATGAATGTAGCCTCTGTGCCCCTATCAGGAGACATACCATCATAGAACTCCTTAAAGAATCTTAGAATATTACTTTTCACCGCCGGCCAACAAGCTTGGAAAAAAGCTAAGCAAAAACCATCAGGACCAGGCGCTTTGTCTTTAGGCATCGAGAACAAACCTTTCTCAATTTCCTCTTCCTCAAAAGGAAGTTCCAAGTTCGAACTTTCCTCCACATTCAAACTATTAAACTCCACACCTTCAGGGATAGGATGCAAAATACCTTCTGAAGCATACAACGAAGCAAAGAAATCAACAATAGCCGAGGAAACATCTTCCTTGGAATTCAGCAAGATGCCATTCACTGAGATCGATTCAATTCTATTCTTCCTTCTTCTAGCACTAGCCATCGCATGAAAATAACCTGGATTCTTATCTCCTTCCTCCAGCCATTTCACCCTTGATTTTTGTCGCGAAGATATTTCTTCCTGCAACAACAACCCTTTATGTTCTTGTTTTACTTTACCCAACTCCTCCCAATCTTCCTCAGAGCTTAATCCGCACCCCTCCAAAGCTAACAATTCCTTTAACCGATATTCCAAACAAAACTTCTTGCCATGAGATTGCTGTTTTTGTTCCTTGGACCATTCTCTTAATTTATTCTTAACAAATCTGAGCTTTTTCCCAATCACCACATCCGCAGGACCCTCCACACTACACGCAGACCACCAATTGCCTAATCTGTCCTCCATATGGGGATAGCTAAGCCATGCAATTTCGAATCTAAAGGGGGGAGGGCCCCAAGACTCTAGACGCGGGTCAAGAAGAAGAGGACAATGATTAGAAACCGAGTGCACCAAAGCTTTCTGGATACTTTCAGGAACCAAATCCAACCACCCAGAACAAACAAGAAACCTATCAAGCCGACTCCGACTTGGACCTCTACACTAAGTAAAAGATGCACCCGCTAAAAGAAGGTCAATTAACTCAAACTTGGCAATGAAATCAGAAAAAGCCTTGATATTAGAATTAGTTCTCACACAACCCAGTCTCTCCCCCACTTCTTTAACCTCATTGAAATCACCCCTAATACACCAGGGAAAAGAGCAAGCAACCCTTACCTGCTCCAATTCCTCCCAAAACAACCATTTCTTAACCCTAAGGACCGGCCCATAAACCCCAGAAAACAGCCACATCGAATTGTCCTCCTCCTTTTTCAAAGCCACCGACAAAGAGAACCTACCTCTCCATTCATTCTGCTTTCTCAACACATTCTCATTCCAAATTACTAGAATCCCCCCAGAAGCTCCAGAGGACCCCATAAAAGAAAAATCCCAATCCGCATGCACCCCCAAACTTCTAATATCAATTCTATTAACAAACTCCATTTTTGTTTCTTGCAAGCAAATAAGATCAGGTTTCAATTTTTTAACCAACTCTTTGACTTGAGTTCTTTTATCCTGATGATTCAGGCCATACATTCCAAGAAACAATCTTCATTACAAACCCCTGTTTTTGTAGACGACCTTCCCTTCCTACCACTAGGTTTCCTTCCCTTCTTAACAAGAGAGTCACCTTCCTCTACCATTTCCCCTCCATAATTAATATCCATCCTCAATTTCTGAAGTTCCCTGATTTTCTTCCTTGAAGCCTCCACAGATCCCTGTTTAGTCTTATTTTTTACCTTTTTATATTTTTTCTCATTTTTATATATAAATCTGAAAAAGATTACGATTTACGATTCAAATCCTGTTACGATTTACGATTCGATTCCGATTTTCAGAACCTTGCATCTTGTGTCACGAGACAGTTGATTCTAGGATAAAGGTTAGCGAACATGTGAGCCCAATGGAAGGATTTGACCTTGCATCTTCAAGGATGGTTCTTGCTAAAAATTAAAACCTTTATTTTCCCCTCTTTCTTATTGACTGTCTGTCGTTTCCATCTAGTTGTGTTTGGGGTTCCTGTTTGGTGGATGGTGAAAGTAGGTTGGCTCAACACGTGCAAAATGCTTAAGGAAAAAGAATTTCTACTTCTAGTAGGTGTGTATTGCACATGGAGAACACAAAGCATATTTTTCCATTGCAAATACGTCCACAAGATTTGGGAAAGCATACTTCAGCGTTTCAACATCTCTTAGACTTTCTAGGACTCGATTGTGAAACATTTTGTGGGACGGTATGTTGACAAGATATTTTGGCAAGTAAATCCATTTTCCGTAATATGCAATGTATATGGAATGAAAGAAACAAACGAATTGTACATGTAAACAATTGCATTATTGTTGTATGATATTGTCTATCCACATTATTGTTGTATGATATTGTCTATCCAATATCAAGTGTGTGGTGGTAAGGAAAGAATTTTTGGGACTCTTGGTTGGAGAAATGTTTGTAGGAGTTCAGAATGATCACATTGAGCACTCGTTGGTTGGATAGAAATCTGGAATAAAAAACATCTTTTCTTTCTAGTTCGTTGAGAGTAAATTTACTCACCTGTTTTACGTTTGAAAGCGGTTTACATCAACCCCCCGGTTTTGTTAATCTTTTTTCTCTCCAAAAAGCTTTTGTTAAATGACCAAAATACCCTTTTAGCGTTTGGTCGCATGAAGCTGGAGGGTTAGAGAGGTTGGCCCATCATACCATACTAGTTGCAGTCCCGTGTGATGCACGGGGCGGCAAAAAAAAGAAAAGAAAAAGCTTTATAACTTCCTTTTTTTTAAAAAAAGAAAAGAAAAAAGAAGAATCATTCATAAAGATATAGAGAAAATTTCAAGAGAAGAAGGCATAAGATTGTAATAAAGATAATACGAAGAGAAGAAAGATAAATTGAGAAAGAGAAACTGAAATCACCTGATTCTTCACGAATAAAGGCATCTCAAACATAACTTATTGTTCTTCTTTTTCTTATTAGGTCCATTAGTTGAGCATCAAGAGGTATGGATTTCTTTGTTAGTAACAAATAAATAAAATCTTGGTTTCCTCAGATTTTTAAGAAATGTGGAATTGGCCGTAAAACTCTCTTTGGTCAGACCTCCGGTATCATAGAATTGGCCGGAAAAAGAAAAGTGAAAAACGTACCTAGGAAGGAGAAGAACAAATATAAGATTAGAGAGAGAGACATAAAATAAATCAAATAGAAAGAACTGAACAGAATATGATCGCATTTGACTGTATATAAAAAATTGAACAGAAAACAATGGCTCTTAAATAATCACAATTTTTTTGCTCTTGGAATAATAAATGATAGACTTGTGAAATCTTGCGATGGCAGAAAACCGTAGTTAAATCCCAAAAAACTCTCTATATTCCTTTAATTTAGCATTTAAATCTCATAAAATCCTCTCCCAAAAAAATTGCTAGCTACTTTTCTTAATCGTGAATTTGTGGAGAAAGGAAACTTGGTATAGAAGATATGCCACGTGGCGCACCCAAAATCACATCTCTTTAAAATCCTTATTATTAGGGACTGAGAATTAAAATTAGAATTTCTGAACGTTTTGGAAATAGGGAGAGAGATTTTTGTCTCTATCTTTCTCTCAAAATACCATCTCTTTGAAATTCTTATTATTATGAACTAAGAATTAAAATTAGAAACGATTTGTGAGATATTTTAGGTTGGGAGAGATTTTAGAAAGATAAACTATTGAAAGAGATAAATGAGAGATTTTAGTTAAGGGAGAGATTTTAGGGAGAAATAAAGAGGAAAGTGTAGAATTTGAAGGAGGGTGCAAAAAACGAAAATTCTCGTTGGAGAGAGTTTTACGTTTATGGAGGAGGGTGCCACGTGGCGCAACCACGTCGTCCAGGATTCCGTTTTACTATTATATTATATGATTGCTTTAAATTGTATGCTCCATTTCACTTCTTTGATATGGTACTTAGAGGGAAAGAGAATCCACTGGTTCGAAGCATAAGGATCTTTTGAGTTTTGATTCAAAGTGTTGGGCTTCTTCAACATCCTCGACTTGTTCATCCCTCTTCAACATCCTTGGCTTCTTCTCTTAGTTCTCTATCATACCCAACTACTTCTATACGATATACCCTGTTCAACAAGATATGGCTTCAATACCAGTACTAGATACGATATACCCTGTTCAACAAGATATGGGTTCAATACCAGTACTAGTTATGGCATGGACACTTCCTTTTCTTGCATTAACTACCATGGCTAAAATCTATGTTACTATTGAGGTGCAAAAATCATCCCTATTTTTGTCAGTGTTTCATACTTGCAATTTAAACTTCAAGTGTCCGAGTTTTGCAGATGCTATCAATAGATTAATAGTTTCTTTGAAAGTTAAGATTATTTGTTTTTTAATTTTTAATTATATCTTGTGTCGTATCACATGTTATGC
This sequence comes from Tasmannia lanceolata, assembly GCF_043159265.1. NCBI lineage: Eukaryota > Viridiplantae > Streptophyta > Magnoliopsida > Canellales > Winteraceae > Tasmannia > Tasmannia lanceolata. The sequence continues at coordinate 22,068,083 of NW_027518696.1, read as the reverse complement.
GATACTCGTATGTATTTTCATATCCCAGATTTAGGAAAATTCCAAGTCATATCACTTCTCCTTGTGCTTGATTCATATTCGTACCCGCATTTAGGTATCATACCTTTTTGCCGCTTGAACATTTCTTTCCTTTTTTTTGCTGCTTGTGCAGCTGCAAGCATAATCCTTCACCTTACTTTATTCAACTAAACAGCTGTTGTTATAGTCGTATGGGAAGAATCAAATAAGAAAAATAGAATATAAAAAATCGTCCACATATAGTGCCTAGGGCACACTCTTGTGCTTTGCTGGGAGCTATTCGATTGGACCTCCTTAAGGGAGACATGCAATGATTTTGTGTACTTGAACAAGTGCCATTTCAATCGTTATATGCTGGAGCTGGGGCAATATATTACATAAACATTGATGAAATTTCGATGTGTTTAGGGCAATTGGTAGAAGATGTTGGGATTGAGGTTAATGTATGCATGTGGTTGTTTATTAAGGGCAATAGGAGCAAGACTGATGGTGTGATTGTGGTGTGGTTGTGGTTCGGGTCTTAGGATGAGCCATGGTTTTGGCAGGTGAAAATCATCGAGGGAGAAATCAAAGGATTCTCTCTCTCTCTCGCACACTTTTTTTTTCCTTCGTCCTCTTCCTACTTTTGGCCTCAGTTCATTCAACCAAATTATGGATATTTTGGTCATTTAAGGTAGAAACAGCTATTGGACAGGGAAAAGAAAACAAAGAAATAAGTTGGAATGGAAGAAGGGGTGGCCATATCAGTCCCCTATTCTTATATTTTACAATTAACCATAGTTACAAGGGCAGGAAGCAATGTGAGTATATAATGAAGAAGTTAGGTGTCTAAATCAGAGAAAATGCAGGAAGAGAAAAAGGTATAAGTATAGAGGAAATATGTTGGAAATGTCATCGAAGTCAATGTGAAGAATGTAATAAGTCTCATTGAAGTGAATAAGAAGCTATAGAAAGAGATAGGATTATAGTAGGTTATGTAGTAAGAGTTAATATTGTTTTTTGTTTTTCAGGTAGTAAGAATTAATATAGGTTTGGTTTACAAGAAAGTGGTCTTCATTGCTGATTGTAATTGCAAGTTTTAGGGATTCATAGTTTTTCATGTTTTCTTAATTTAAATTTAGCGTTAAGTTTCTAGAAAAAGATTCACGTATCTTTTATATGAAACTTAAGATGAGTTTTAAAGTTTTAAATACACTTTGGTATTATCAAAAGTGAAAAACATTCTTTTAGGAAAATAATCAGTTAAATAAGAAACATACTTTTGGGACAGCAAATTGAGGAAGTTATATGGGCTTTCTCAGGGCCTATTGGGACAACAGATGCCATTGAAACAGAGGTGAGGGCAGTTCATCAAGGTATTAATTATTTGCAAAGAGATAGACTGGGCCCAAACAATAGTTGAGGGAGACTCACTTAATGTCATAAGGTGGCTTAAGGGTTCTATGGCTCCCCCTTGGAGATTTGCTCGTTCCTTTGATGAGATTAAAGATAAATCTGAAGGCTCCTGTCTCTCCTCCTTGCATGTGAGAAGATCTGCTAATGGGATTGCCGACAAGCTTGCTAGGGAGGGAGTACATAAGCAAGATATTTAGATGTTTGATTTCTTACCCCCGTGATAGGGCTATGTTTCTGTGCGCTTTTGTACTTCTTTACTTTTCTGTTTTCTTTGTATTTGCTGTATGGACTTTCTCAGTCTTCCCTATTTAATGAAATTTGCCACCATTCAAACAAATGAAAAGAAAAGGAAACTTTTAATTAAAAGAATATGCATTGGAAGCATGCTTCCACTGAATTTGGGAAGTGAGAAGCGAACTTCTGATCTAGCTAGGGAGCTTCGGGTCACTACACAAATAACATTTTTTTATATTTGTATGACTTTGGACTGGCGTAATTATTGAAATGGTTCACTATGATGGAATTGCAAATTAGTTGGAGCGAAGTTGTCTTCCCTAACCATTTCCTGTACTCTTTCCAACACATCATCGAGCATTTGGGGTTAATATTCCATTCTCCATATGCTGTTTTTTGCTGATTATTTGCCATTTTGTAAATGTGTCCTGTATCTATCTATATAGGTATATTGGTCTCAGTATACCCTTTCTACCTCATTTTGCTCTGAGGTTTTTCTTAAACCATTGTCTATGCTTGTTCTTTTCTGATGTCATGCGTGTTTGTTTACTTCTAGTTTAGTTTGTTACTGTAACTAAATATTATATCCATGCAATCATTATTCATCATGTAATTTGGCAAATTTTGCTGTATAGCTAGTTTGCGAAAGCTTGATGAACAGCCAGAGTGGTTGAAAGGGGGTAAACTTCGTGATTATCAACTTGAGGGCTTGAATTTTCTCGTAAACAGGTATGGTCCAGCCTCTCTGTTGGAGATTATAAATTGTTGTTATGTTGTTGGTATGTAAAAGGTATAGTGCGGACACAACGTTTCTTGGTATTTTTCTTAGTGGTGCCTTGTTTCTAACACAGTTGGAGAAATGATACAAATGTAATTCTAGCTGATGAGATGGGTCTTGGTAAAACCGTTCAATCAGTTTCAATGCTAGGTTTTCTACAGGTATGCTGCGTGTTTATCCTTGTGCTTTCATCTTGCTCATAGGCCATTCTCTTACATTTTTTTTTGTCCCAATAACAAAGCTTCTCCATTTTGTTGTTCTCGCAGAATGCACAACAAGTCCATGGGCCATTTCTTGTTGTGGTACCATTGTCAACTTTATCAAACTGGGCAAAGGAATTCAGGAAGTGGCTCCCTGAAATGAATGTAGTTGTATATATTGGAAACCGTGCAAGCCGAGAGGTTTGATGTGCTTTATTTTGCATGTATTTCAAAGTCTGTATGCTGAGTATTTACGTAGAATGATAAGAGTGTTTTCGAAGTTTCCATGATGAAATCCTCTTTGTCCTCACTTAATATAAAAGCAGTGCTGCTTTTAGGTATATTTTGCAGTTCAAGTTGTTTATATGGTCTATCCTAAATGCTACTCCTGTCCATTGATAATTGTTTCTCATTTGATCCTTAGCAAACTCAGGCCTTTCCTCCGTTTAGTTGATTAGCAAGTGCATTACAGTGATGGAATAGATTGCTATGCATAACAGTTTGAAATTGCAAAAGATTTCATTCTTGTCCTTATTGGGAAGAATCTTATTTGGAAGAATATTGCTAGCAAAGTTTATCTTCTTTGATCTTACAATCTATTATTTATTGATCTGTACAGTATTGGTATAGTGGCTGATAGGGTGGTGAGAATACATAAGAATTTAGTATGTGGATTAAGACTGGATGGGAGTTCATCTTGTGCATGGAATGAGGCATGTTAGGGAAAGAATGAAATGGTCTCCTTCAAGAAATCAAAGTTTTTTTAACAAGGATTTATTAGGAAGTAGTGGTCAAATCTTCTTGTTGACATATATATTAATAACAAAACTTCGAAAGTTGATCATTCCTTTTAATTGGGTGGTTGGAGGGTCTTAAATCCTTTTGCTTAGGGGATTGAATTGGGGTATGTTGAAAGAGTTACTTTGTTTTGATTGGAATTTTGGCATTGAGACAACCTTTTACCTGTTGTGCGGAGAGGGGGATATTGTTAAGGATTGTCCTGAATCCTGATTAGCAGGCTGAGGGTATGATGTTGTGGTCTCGTGAGGTCTAACAACCTCAAAGAGCTTGAGAAGGGAAGTCCGACATATCCGATAAATAATTGGCATGGTACTCATTCCTTTGAGCTGGGTTGAGGATGTTTAGCTCATAGAGAAGATGAGTTTTGGTGAAAGGATGATTTTGTGAAATTACTGGGTTTCAAATCACTTGTATCATATCTTTTTTTTCTTATCTTATGTGGCATTGATGCTAGTGGAACCCTAGATCTTTGAAGATACTTTCTTTGACGTGCTGTAGTTTTCTGTATTTAAAGTGGGTTTAGCAAAGTAGTCTTTGTCCTCTTCTTTTCGTAGGACTTATTTTCTACATTACGACGAGATAGCCTAGAAATGTAGAACAAATGTACCATTGACACTCCGATGCCGAATAATGTAGAAAAAGTCTAGAATTGATGGTTTGATACTAAATAATCTAGAACAAATATATGATTGTCACTATTTAGTAGAATAAAGATCCCGAAGATGAAACTTGCAGTGAAATTTCATCTCTTCTCCAGCGAAATTTCATCTCAAATTTGCCGGTATACTTCCTGTCCTTATTTAAGATTCCAGCAAAAATAGCTCAAAGAATTGAAAAGCTACAGCGGGACTTTTCTCTCAGAGGGTGATGGCAAAAGCAAGAAATTGAAACACTTACTGAATTGGAAGAGAATTTCAAAGTTGAAAAAACATGGAGGATTGGGATTGGGATTGGGAAAATAAAAGATCGCAATAAATCGTTACTTGGCACGTGGCTATGGCACTATGGGGAGGAAAAGGGAACTTTTTGGCACAAGATAATTGGCGATAAATATGGAAGAGAATGGGGGGAATGGAGTGCAAGAAAACCTGCTGTAGGAAAAGGGTCGGGAGCCTGGAAATCAATATGTTCCTCACGGGAAGATTTTGATTCCACGGTAAGATATAGGGCTGGAAGGGGAAATGACATTCGATCCTGGAAAGATCTATGGATAGGGGAGAAAGTATTGAGACTTGCCTCCCCAATTTATTCCGGATCGCAGTCAATCCTGATTCAACAGTGGCTGAATACTTGATTAGAGGCGATGGACAGCGACAACCCTTTTGGGATATTAGAATGCGGAGATATCTCAAGGATGATGAGATAGTCAGTTTTGCATCTCTTCTCCAGCTCTTAAATTCACAACATTGTTCTCCATTGGAACAGGATGAGAGAGTTTGGATTCCGGATTGGCAAGGAAGCTTCTCAGTGAAGTCCGTTTCATCTTTAAATAATGGTTTGAGGAGTGCATCGCGACAGTCTCACATATGGAAGACCATCGCTCCTCCAAGGGTGGGAGCTTCTGCGTGGACAGTTGTGCTTAAATGTATCAATACATGTGACAGACTCAAAAGAAGAAAGATCCAAATGGCTAGCTGGTGCATTCTATGTAGACAATCGGAAGAAATGTTGAACCATCTATTACTTCGTTGCCCCTTCTCCTATCAACTATGGACCAGTGCATTGCGAGCGTTTGGCGTTAATTGGGTTTTTCCGAGGACCATCAGGAGGGTATTATTATATTGGAGTGATGGCATGTTCGGGGAAACCGGCCAGACCATGTGGAAACTACTACGATATGCTATAATTTGGAATGTATGGAAGGAAAGAAACAGTAGAATTTTCGAAGATAAGATATCATCGGTGGACCGGGTCAGTAGCGCCATAAAGATTGAGCTTATTACATGGGTGAAAGAAAAAAAAGGGATGCCTTATTGGTTGGGTGAAACCATGAGGAACTGGAAAGCTATTATCTGGGAAAAGAAGGTAAAGATTAAGAAAACACCAAAGTGGATTTCTCCGCCGATGGGATAGATGAAATTAAATTTTGACGGAAGTTCTTTAGGAAATCCAGGAAAAGCGGGGATCGGTGGTGTCATTCGAGATGGGAATGGAACTATTATCATGTCTTATTCAGGATTGGTGGGGTCTTGTGATGCAAATGAGGCCGAGATAAGGGCTCTCCTCTTTGGCATAAGATATTACCCTCAAAACCTCATGGGCCCCCTTATTATTGAGGGCGAATGCCATTGCATGGGCATCAGAAAATTCAAAGGGACCTTGGAGGCTTCAATCTTAGATAGCGGAAATTCGAGATTTAGTAAGGCATCTTTAAGCCCAAAATTGAACACTGAAGGATATCGGCGAACGAATCAGCAGATAAGTTAGCGAAAGAGGGCATTGAACGTGAAGAAATGTATATTTTCACTTTGGATGTGGTAGATGCGCATCGGAATAGTTAGTTTTCTTATTGTATCCACTGAATTACATTGTATGATGGTCTATATCCAATGTGGACCAACCAGGGCTTTTGCCTGTTACTAATGGGGGACCACTTGTCCCCTTATCTGTAACCTTTAAGAGTTAATAAAAGTCAATTTAAAAATAAAATAAAAAATGCAGCGAAATAAATCTGATTTAGGTTGATCACCACCATAGCTCAAAGACCTGTACGAAATCTACAAAAAATTTTCTGCAGAAATCTTTCAAGGGTTGGATCGGGCTGACGCCAACTCTAGCCCAATACGAGATAGCATTCCCTCAACCCTAATTTGACCCATCCCGAGCCTTGGGTCGCGGATGCTCAACCCTAACCCAACCCGCCTCTGAATCTCTCAACCCTAACCCAACCCATGTAATATGAAATCGGGTCGGGTTGGGTTCGGGTTCACCTAGGGCCAAACAGAAAAATAAACGAAAAAAACATAACCAAAAGAAAATCAAGATAAAATTCGAGGACGAAGGTTGGGTTCGGGTTGCCAAGGCCTCAACACTAACCCAACCCGAAATTAAATCGCGTTGGCTTTTCCCCGCCGTAACACAACCCAGCCCAAGGAAATGCCAACTCAACCCGAGCCAAAATCGGGTTGAACCCGTTGGGTTCGGTTTGAGCCTGACCCAAGTTGCACCCCCAAAACTTTTTCAAAGAATCCTCCCATTTGCAAATATACTTCCCCTATAGTGATCGTCCAATTAGAGTTCTTATCTGTCTGCGTAAAATTAAGATAAAAGAAACATAAAATGCTTACTAAACTATGGACCTTTTTGTTTTGTTTTGAAAATTGACATTAATATTTATAAATCATACTTATAATTGCATGAAAAAGGGACTAGAAGTCCGTCATGATTACAAGCATCAAAACATCAGAACAAACTCCAATGTCTAGAAAAGAAAACCTTTACGCAAGGTCAAAAGATGCTATCTGTCTAAATTCCTGGTCATTCCTTAACAAAGCCAACATATAACTCCTTTGCGATCTACAGTAGGGATCTTGAATACCTCTCCATCCTAGTACCAATCCAAACAGTCCACTTTACTCCACCTTTACTATACCAAAGGGCTCCCTTCTGCAGTGGCAAGTTAATAAGAGGCTCGAAATTAGTCGAGCGACTGCATCGTTCCATGCACAACTCTTGCTCATCTATTAACTCAGAACATGGAAGAATATACATCCCAAGCAGCGGAGATCAAGGATCCTCAAGCCCACTTTGATGTTCCTTTACTATCTTCCATTTAGAACTGCTGTTCAAGAAAAACTGCTATGACCCTGCCCTTAACAAATTTTGCTAATCAAATGACGGGGAAAGCTTATCGATAACATCAACCCTTGGACTCCGAAAAAGAGACTAACTCCAGCCCCCTTAGTACTCAAAGAGTCCTCAATGTGAGATATCAAACCTTCTGAAAATTCTCACTGTACTCCTTTAACGCACAAAACTTTTAACCAGAAACTTCAACATCCAAAAAATGTTTAGACACTCTTGAAATTCCACCAAGGACTTTTCACTAAAAGACTGATAAAACCAGAAAAAAGAAAAGAGGACACAAAAGACCAACCCAAAAAGATATTTACAGCAACAAGAGGATGGAAAGCTTTCTAGTTACGGGGGTCAGAGGACCCATCATTTTTCTGCCTCTGACTCTTGCTTTCTTCCTTTTCCTCCCCTTTATCCTCTGTTGACCCGAAGACATCCCCTATTGCCCGGAACCGACCATCTCATCCACTATGCTAGCATCCTTCTCAACCCGACAGGTCGCCCGTTACTCCGGAAAAACTACCTTTACACTTTCTTTCGCTCCTTGCTCGAACACCCACCTCTGCCTCCTTTCCTATCTTTCTTCTTCTAAGGCCTTTTTAAAGAACGGGAGCTTGTATTTTGGAACACAGGTCTTTTTAAAATCTGTCGATCCAGTTAGACTGAAAAATTCCTCTACATTTTTTCTAGCATCTGCCTTGAATTGCTTCCAGTCCTTCTTCAGGATTTCCATTGCTATTTCTTTTGGTGTTGGAGGCCCTTCATAAGGCCTTTTCTCCTTGACTTTTGGTGGTTTTTTGCTTTCATCTGCTGGTTCCTCCCTTTAGACCTTCGTTTTCCCTTTTCTGTCTTCCCCATCACCTTTTCCTGAAGAGTTGGGGTTTTCCATTAGGCCTTGAATAGATGAATGAAATTTCTTCTTCTTTTTCTTCTCTATTTTTAGACGACCCTGGAGCTTCCTTTTAAATAATGATAGACCGCCTTTAATGACCTGAAGCGTCAGTGGCTTGTGGTAATGATTATTTTTCTTGGGTTGAATGCCGCTTCTAGAGAAGGAGCCTTATCCTTTATGACAACTCATCGAATTCTGTACCGAAGGGACATGTTTCCTCTGGAAGTGACGCCTGCCCTTCTTGGCCCAATTAAAATTACCAATTAACTTATCGGGGCTCTCATTATACTTCCTTGTGAATATATCCTTCCCTTTTCATGAAGCGTGTCTGACAACCTTCAATTGACAGCCATTTATACTGGCCATTACTGCACTATGAAAATCCGTTTGGTTGGATTTTCCTACTCTTCCTAGTTTTCTTTTTTGATTTGACGTACGCAACCCTGATTCCTGCAATACGATCCTAGACATCAAACTTGGTTCAAATTCAAAAAATTCGGACAACGGCTCTTTTTTCTCCCTTGTTCCTTGGAAAAACTTTTCCTTTGCTCACACAGGTTGGGTTTCTCTTTGGCAGTGACATGCTACCGTGCTTATCTTCTGCCTCTTGAAGAGCACTAGGGATTCCTTCTTTGTTAGCTGGGCATATGATTTCACTAGTTATCGTCCCTTCTTTTGCCTCCTTAATGTGTATCAAGAAGCTACTTGAACCTACCTTGATACGAATAAAAGCAATCTGATATTTCCATTCCGTGGATAAAACTTTGGCAGAGGCATAATTCATGCAATGATCATGGTTGTCCGTCAACTTCAATTACTTGCCCAAAGTGCTTCCCCAAAGCCTCGATTGTTGATGAGGTCCATGCATGTAGCGGGATATCGTAGAATCTGATCCATCTAGCTTTCACGGAAGAGGTTATCATTGGGTTCCAGGGTTTCAATGAAGATAGGAAGTCACCAAAGGCACTGATTCCTTGGTGAAGGATCTGTTCAGCTAGGGATTCTGATTCAAAGCTGAAGAGGACTAATAATGGGCCAATATGGAAAGGTTTTGGTAATTGGGGCATGTTCCAAAGACTTTTGGCTCTTACCCATATCTCTTCCAGGCTCCGTTTGCTGTATAGGCATTGATCCCACCAAGCATCTTCTAAGGGCCAATGATCGCTCTTCGATCTGCTTCATTGGTATTCTAATCTCCGGCGGGCCTCTGCAGGATCTGATCGAATGGGTAGAATCTTTAGAACCTCCCAATGGGCTCCTTCCTTGCGCCACATCCAACACCTCCTAATGGGTAGAAACTATGGACTATTTTTTAAAACACTTATATTCCCAACTCTTAAACCTTCTAACTATTGACTATAAACATAAATAATTCAACTTCACTCCCAAGCTCTAATCCTGTGTAATGATGTGAATAGTGTCCTGAACAACAATGTGAATCTTCTTCTAACTATTGACTTTAAATAGAAATAATTCAACTTCAGTTCCAAGCTCTAATCCTATGTGATGGATGTGAATTGCAAAATAAATACTGTTGTGGACAACACAAATAGTATTGATGAACAATGATGTGAATAGTGTCGTGGGCCCTCTTTTTTTTTCCAATTCACTTAAATAACTTAATTGACTATTGATTCCTTTGAAGGATGTGCCTCATCTGCATCCCACTGTCCTGCGTTTAAGTGTGCCCTATCCAGGGTTTTAAATTTCACTTTTGGTGCCGGTCATGAGCATAATGTCATTTCAGTTTAATCTTGTAAAACCACGGAAACATTTCTGCTCGAAATCATGGCCGAAATCCAGGTAATATTTTTCACCCCTGGTTTTTCTTTTTCTTTTTGTCAATTTTTTAGATATATCTTAAAGGAATATCATTGTTCTCCTCGTTTCTGCAAGTGGAGTTGATTTTTGTTAGGATTTCTGTCGAAGTTTCAATAGAAACTTTGCTTTTTTCTTTTATCTGAAAAGTTACATGTTTCGCATATTTCGACCGAAACACTAACGGAATCCCGAAATTTCAGGAAAAATCTGGTATGTTTCCGAATTCAAATGGATTTTGTTTTGGAAGCAGTCTGAATCAAAATATTTTGTCTGAAACAAAATGTTCAGCCGAAATTTAAAAGCTTGGGCCCATCTGCATCGGAATTGGTCTCTTATCCTGGGTTACGAACAATGATTTTTCCATCCTCTTTGGCTCATGCTTTGGCTCCAATTGTGGGTCAAAATTTGGGCTAGGAAGTTGTACTGCATCACTTAGCCTTTGTAAGGATTCTTTGTTTTGTTGTGGGTCTTTATTTACTGGGCATGGCTTCTATGAATGGTTACCAACTGTAACTTTGATCAGCCCAGCAGAGTTAATCTGGAGGACTAACAGTATATAGTACTACAAGTATGCGAGGGTGCGTTTTGTGATGTGAGTGGCTTCGCTTTAGTCGCGTTAAATCGCTGGGTGAGATTGGATAGCAGAGATCGAAGTACTTTTGGATGGATTAAGGTGTTCACAATTTTTAGGTAATTGATTTTATGGGTTAATCATTGTGCCTGACTCCCTCATTGTAATTTTGCTAGGCTAATTAGGGGATGTAGCTGAAAAAAAATTCAAAATTCATGTTATGCTATTTATTGAACAACATGATCTGTAAGAATTGAACTGGAATGACAAAATTAGCTCACTTTAGTTACATTGTAAGATGCGAATAAGTTACACTTGATTATCCACCAATTTATGATTTGATATGCGAAAACTGATAAGTTTTTAAAACTCCTCAACTGAGATGCCACTCAAAGCATTGAAATCTTTAGACAATAAGATGGGTTCGACAACTTGAAAGTGGTTTGAAGAAGGTATGCTTGGCCAGTTTGAAGCATGAGTCAGGTGGCACGTTGAAAAGCACCATCTCGCTAACAAAATGGTGGTCAATTTTTATGTGATGTTTCATTTCCGAAATAAAAGATAAAAAAAAAAAAACAATCTTAGTATGGTAGACAATATTGATTCACGTTGCAATATCATTTCTGTTATCACAATATAAAGAAAATGGGTTAGTAGTTGCCGGACGGGACATTTAAGAAGAATTCATAACCAATGTGAGTTTGGAGAACCAACTAATGCCCAGCGTTAGGCTTTGCTGAAAACTTAGGTGAGATGGATAGAGCCTTCTGCTGTGGTATTGTAGTCTTTGGAAAACATACATTATGTTATGAGTTCATTGGGAGTATAAATTTTCTTCTGATGAAGATTTACACAATAGTAGTGTCTTTGGCGAATTGATGGTTAGGAGCATTGTGGAGGTGTTTTAAGGCCTTTGGAAAGTTGAGCCTGCCTCAAGTACAAATCCTTGTCAACTTGGATAGCTAATAGTCCACCTTGCTTATTGAACCACCAATTTGTTTTTCCTCCTTTTTTTTTTCATATTAGCCTATTTTTTATACCCAGATTCCTCGATGTGGTGGAAGGGAGGGTGTTGCCTCAGGGCATCACGATATCATGGACATCAGTGAATTGAGAAGACGTGCAGTGGAGGAAAACTCCCTAAATGTTATTACGTGGATGGATTAGAGCAGTTTCCATCCCTGGAGGTTTGCGGATATGACCGAAGAGATTCAACATAGGGTGGCGGGGCGTCTGGTTCAATTTCAACAGGTTAGGAGATTGGCTAACCGCATGGGAGATCACTAATGTCATCTGTGTGATTTGTCCTACGCCAGGTTTGTGATTCATCCTACGCCAGACTATATCTGCACCACGCCGATTGATGAGCTGGGGAGGCTATGGCAGACACCGGTTGAATTGAAGTATATAGATTTTCTAAATAATATGTGGGCTGGGATTTCTCTTTTCTTTGTGGAATGTCATAGGTGTTAGCGCTTATGAAATGTAGTTATTCTCTTAACTAATAAGAGATTCTATCCATCCTTTGAAAATCAAAACTCTTGTTATTTTTCTTGAGATGTCTATGCTGACCCTTGGAAAGTATATAATCATTTTAGCGATGCTTGTACACAATTTGATCCTTTTCTTGTGGTTGCAGGTTTGTCAGCAATATGAGTTCTACACAAACAAAACAAGTGGCCGACACATTAAATTCAATGCTTTATTGACTACATATGAAGTAGTATTAAAAGATAAAGCTGTTTTCTCTAAGATCAGATGGAACTATCTTATGGTTGATGAAGCACACAGGCTAAAGAATAGTGAAGCTTCCTTGTATACAACTCTTTCGGTATGACACCTTTCCCAATGTGTCTTCCATACTATATTGGTTTGTGTGACTCTGCTCATTTAGTAACCAGACTAGTTTATTGTTGCTTGAGTAGATGCGATAGATGATAGTTTTCTTTTGTTGCAGGAATTTTTCACCAAAAACAAGTTGCTTATTACGGGAACTCCACTACAAAACAGTGTTGAAGAGCTATGGTGATTACTCTTAATATGGTTTTTTATTTTTTAAATATAGATGAACTTGCCCAACTTGCTTTCATTGCCACATGAAGAAGTATCCATGTTATTACTGTTAATAACATGTTATTATCTGTAATAACAAATCCATATTATTTTTTAAATATAGATGACCTTGCGCTCCACTTGCCTTCATGTGAGTTTTCAAGTTTGTTATACTATTTATATGATTGCCACATTAAGAAGCAGCCATGCTATTATCAATAATATTTGAATGGGTGAATACCATTAATTTGCATGCGACGTTGGTATGTATTAATTTCAAAATTTTAAGTATCATTCCCTTCAGAAATTTGTGCTGTATTTTTATCTAAAACATTGGAAGAGAATGCAAGTCTCTTTGTAATCTTGTGTTGACTGTTGCAAACATGGGCCCGGTTCACAACATTTAAGTACCAAAACTGTCTATACGACATTTTAATTATTTAAAGCGTACTTTCAAATTAGAAGTCAGTGCTGCCAAAGTGCCAATTAATTGCACATTCATCCAGTACTTTACTTTCTATTTTTTCGAGAGCTCTTTACAGTGCCTAACTATTATTTGTCAGGAAATTTTTATATTATTATATAATAGACATATTACTATACAATATCTATTTCCATATTTGTATCATGCAATATGTGCATAAGAATGCTTGAGTTTTTTTAAACTACCTATCTTACAATGTAAATGGTTAAAGTCATTATTGTATAATTTTATGGTTGATTTCGTCTGATCTGTATTTTTTAAAGCCAGCCCAGTGATTGAATTGGTGAAGCGAGAGTTGTGGTCCAAACCTGTTCAACTGCCCATTCAGTCTGACCTGAAACTGTGACACCACATGATCTCATATTTGTAATAACAGAAGATATATGAAATGTCAAATGAAATAGGCATAAACGTGCTGGAAGACCTTTTTATTATCAAGCCTTAGTTACAATTAAATAGATGAAAAGAACGAGATTATCAAGATTTAGTGTTGTAATTTCTTAGTAGCATTTTTCTTCTCAATTGGTAGCGTTAATTGAACTATCCCGTACGAAGGGGTTGTACTACCTCCTACCAAGTCTCCTGTGCAAGTAGTGGTAATTGTGCGACCTTATCAAATTGGAGGAGATAAACTCATTGACACCACAATTTTCCTTCATTTTTTTTAAATGGTAACAATTTTCCGTCATTTTTCTTCTTTCTTGTAAAGAATAGTTTTTATAGAATTTCGCCAACAATTCTGTCTTGTAGGTTGGAATTTTGATCAAAGGATGATAGGAAAAAAGAAAGAAAAAAGAAACGAAGGAGAGTGGAAGAATGTTTAAGTAAATCTGCCAACATTTTGTGTTGCTGCATGTGCTTGTGCGTGATTTTGTGTCTAAAACAAAGGAAAAATCGTTGATGGTTTCTGGATGGTGATGGCCATATGGGTTAAAAGATTCCGCCCATGAACACGTGCTTTATCTTACCTTTGGAAAGATTAGAACATTTTGATTGAGCTGATTAGACACGGTGGTTCAGGTCGCTTTGTTCGGTTTGCCCCTTTTTAAGCACATTACTTTAAATGCTTAAACTACAGAAGATATGATTTGACAAACTTTGTTTCTCTATTTTGCACAATATTAATTTTAAATAGCAACATATCTTCAAGAAAGGCTTTCCACATTAGGTTAGTGGTAACATCAGTCACATACCTAGAGCGGGAGCCAAGCTTGTTGACTTCTATGTGAATAAGGTTCTCAACCTTGAATTTGTGGGAACACCAAGACAAGATGAATAGGTTTTTTTTCTTTCTCCGGGGACGGAGCTGCCGGGTGAATATTGTCTTTTTTTTGCCTAGCTGGGATTGAAACTATGATACTCGGATACTTCTAGAGGCCCAACGTAGGTTGTCTGACACGACACGTTACCTAGATAGTTCACGGATACTTCTAGCCTTCTAGGCTTGTTCATGTATTGTATTTGCAAGTAAAACTTTGAGTATGCGTCTTATAAATGCAATTTTAAATTTATTATTAATTTCACCGTCTTGGTTTAATATAGTTGAGTGATTGACTCTTCTTACCCCTTTTCCGTTGTATTTTTTTTTATCGTACATGATCACTAAAACGTCCAGTCATTTTACGTTCTACTTGCTGTGCTTCATTATTTGGAGATTAACTTTGACTAGTTGCATTTAAAGAGAACTTATTTGTCATTCTTTATGTTCAATGCATATTTGATTTTTTCCAGATCTTTTGAACTTCACATGTGTGTCTGAAAAAGTTTTGTCTCCATTTATCTCTTTGTTCTTACATGGTAGGGCTCTACTGCATTTCCTTGATCCGGAGAAGTTCAAGAACAAAGATGATTTTGTTGAGAAATACAAAAATTTAAGCTCTTTCAATGAAATTGAGGTATAGCCCTTGACCAATTACCCCAAAATCTCATTTCCATGTCTTGTCTAGTACGGTAAAGAACTTTGGACCACATGATATCTTCAGATAATCTATACTTCACTGAAGTCTCAGCTGGATTTTTGTTTAGCTTGGTAATCTTCATAAAGAATTGAGGCCTCACATTCTCCGAAGAGTTATCAAGGATGTTGAGAAGTCTTTACCTCCAAAAATCGAACGCATTCTCAGAGTTGAAATGTCTCCCCTTCAGAAACAGTAAGAACTCTATCAGTAACTTTGAACAATCTGCTTATAACTGATGGTAATGTTAGCTGACTGTTTTATGGTGACATTCCTCAAGGTATTATAAGTGGATTTTAGAACGTAACTTCCAAAATCTGAACAAAGGAGTCCGAGGAAATCAGGTTTGTACACATTTCAGACTTCAACTGTGTGTGTGGGTCTTCTGTTTGGTACCCTTCAACCGTGAGTTTGCGTCTTCTATTTCAAGCAGTACCAAGATTCTTGCACTGTTCACCAAAGCGTAGCTAGCCACACACTTTTTGGAAACAAAATAAATCTAAGGATGAACCCCAAATGGATGTTGACTATTCTTCTCAAACATGCAGGTTTCACTTTTAAATATTGTCGTGGAGTTGAAGAAATGCTGCAATCATCCTTTTCTATTTGAAAGTGCAGATCACGGTTATGGTGGGGATACTAACATTAATGATAGCAGTAAAATTGAACGGATTGTCTTAAGCAGTGGGAAGCTAGTAATACTTGACAAACTGCTCACACGTTTGCGTCAGACAAATCATCGTGTTCTAATATTTTCTCAGGTATGTTACTGAAAGGATCTTTGTAATTTGGTCCATTTCTTTTTTTTTTTTTTTTTTGAAAAGGTAATTTGGTCCATTGCTAGAAGGAAAGATAATGTTCATGTGGTACTTTACACACACTGTCGCAGACAGATCACATTTACAACTTCCACATTTTTCCCCTCCAGTTGAACTGAGGGCCCCTGCACCACATCATTTCCATTTGTTTAGTCACCCCTGATAGGCATTCCGTAAGTCTAGAATCTCCTTGATGAGGTCCTCTATTCTCCAAGTACATGTGTCCTTTTTTTTTTTTGAATGGTAATCCATTTTATTCTCCAAGGACATCTGTCAGAACCATGGTTTTAAATTTCGACCGAAGTCCAAAATTTCGTATCGTACCGAAATTTCGGATTTTGGTGGAGACCGACACCGAAATTTATTTCCATTTTTTTCCGAAATTTAACCCAAAAACCTGTTTTTTATTAATTAATTTAATATTTTACCGAAATTCTGACCGAAATTACCGAAATCTCGTTGTAATTTCGGCTGAAATTTTGGATTGAATAAATTAGTGTTTTGCTTGTTTCGCCGGATTTTGGCCGAAATTTCGATTTCGGTGGGGTCCGAAACCGAAATTTCAAACCATGGTCAGAACTACTTATCAAACATTTAACATTTAATTTTGAGAGAATGATTTCCACACTTGAGCTGAAGGGAACTGGTTGAAGGAGAATATTCCATCTTTCCAAAATTTCTAAAACATGTTCATCTTGGTATTTTACACACACGCCACAAAAAAAAAAGAAAAGAAAAGGGAAAACCCTGTTCTTTAGGGAATTTTTTTATTGAATTTAATATCAATTATAATTTGCAAGACTATCTATTTTCAGATGTAGGAGGCACATAGTGAATGGAGTTTTTATTGGATCTGAGGGCAAATATGTTTTGACTGGATTCTGTTTTGAGAGGTTTTATTGTATCAATGTATTAGAAATGGAATCGGTTTATAATGTATACACTACATCTTTATGAAAATATCCATATTTTAAGAGATCACTCATTACGTTTATACATGGATAGATGTTTGCATGTATTTGTATCGTTGCAAGTAAATGCACACAAACAAAAGAAAACTATTAACCATCTGAATCTCCAGTATTTACAAAGCTAACAACTGTGACACATAGTTGCCAGTTGTGGCTAATATTCGAAAATAATCATCAGTTTTCCATGTAAAGCTTATAATGGTTCACAATCACATATTATTCGAAAATTGCAAAAATTCACTCTTAATTATGATATTGCATGATAATTTTGAATACCCACGAGGCACTGACATAGTGAGAATTGACGCAGGACCTTTACAATCAAGAAAACACATTGTGTTGCATTGTAGAATGTGTGTATATACATGTATGTATAGTGTGTATAAACTTATGTATATATTTCTAGGCTGTTACATAGATCTGTACATTATTTCTAAGTTATTTAGGAAATTTATTAGTTGCAAATACCAATAATAAGCAAGAAAATGAAAATAGTTCAATATGCTTGTGGAGTTGTGGTTGATAACAATTCAGCAGTGTCATTAGTACCCTGCATTTCTGTTGTGATAGAATCTTATGGCAAGGCCAGCCCAAGGTTACAAAAAAAAATTCCTCCCTTATAATCGATCAATCCCAATCACAGGTCATTTGTGATCCAAAATCAGCATTATGTACGAATAACCTTTAGATCTCAAGAATTACTATGTTGCAGAACTTCAAAAAAATCCGTGCCAAAAATTCAATTGTTATTTCTAATTTTCTACTTTTTATTGAAGAAACAAAAATATTACCTAACAACATCAATTAATAATTTAATACATAAATACCTGTGTAACTATGCAATATACATAGAGTAGTATATATTGGGTCCGACAAGGTACTGTTATTAACTTATTATCTATTTGTCTTGACATTTGGCTTGATGCTGAATTACATTTTCTTACGTCGTCTTTCCCTATCTGCTGGTCATATTTGTGAAAATGTTTCAGTGCTGAGCTTTTGTGCATAGCTTATTTATTGTCCTATTCAATAAATGATTATAAGGAAAAAATAATAATTGTGTTGCGGATCTTGTGGTCACGTCAGTTGTGTCAACACTTGATTTTATTTTTTATTTTTATTTTGATGACATAGGGTATCTCCACCCCCTTTTAGGGAGGGATGGATTATTTGTATCATACAGAAATCACTGAATCTTCTTTCTCATTGATCACATTGTGCAGATGGTTTGGATGTTTAATAATCATGTCTTATTTCTGAGGCCCTGTTTGTTTTAGATTATGAATACTGATTGGTAGGACCAAACCGATTATTGGACTCAAATTATTTGTATCATACAGAAATCACTGAATCTTCTTTATCATTGATCCCATTGTGCAGATGGTTTGGATGTTTAATAATCATTTCTTATTTCTATGGCCCTATTGGTTTTAGATTATGAATACTGATTGTGAGGACCAAACCGATTATTGGACTCAAAATTACGTTTTGGCCCTGTTCGTTTCACATTATTTTCTACCGATTACGTCTTATAAGCAATTGCACAATTGATTACACCAAAAAAAGCGTTAGGTTGGTAAAAATTGATAACGATTATAAATTATAACTGATTATTCAGAATAAAAGAAAGAGCTCTATGAGAATTGTTAACTTACCAACTTCTCCAAAAGCTTAAGCTGTTGGAGAAATGCGTTTTTTTTTTATCTTTTATACTTTTTAACACTCCCCCGCACGTGTGGGCCACTTGGCAAACACGTGGCACATGCGGTCCCCCACTTTGGGCCGACCATCGCATGTGGATTTTTGCTGTCCGGGAAGTTTGAACTCGAGACCTTTGGCTCTGATACCATGTTAACTTACCAACTTTTCCAAAAGCTTAAGCTGTTGGAGAAAGGCGTTATTTATCTTTATCACACTCCCCCGCACGTGTGGCCCACTTGGCAAACACGTGGCACATGTGGTCCCACTTTGGGCCGACCATCGCATGTGGATTTTTGCTATCCGAGAGGTTTGAACTTGAGACCTTTGGCTCTAATTCCAAGTCGGTAAGTTAACATGGTATCAGAGGTCTCTAGTTCAAACCTCCCGGATAGCAAAAATCCACATGCGATGGTCGGCCCAAAGTGAGACCGCATGTGCCACGTGTTTGCCAAGTGGGCCACACGTGTGGGGGAGTGTTAAAGTATAAAAGATAAATAATGCCTTTCTCCAACAGCTTAAGCTTTTGGAGAAGTTGGTAAGTTAACAAGAATAATCACCAACATAGGTGATTATCAACCGATTACGCGCTATTCACGGTGGAAATTTCTAAAATTCCGACCTCCTTCTCCGATTAGAGTTTCATACTGGAAATATTACCCCCATGTGTCTTTTACAAAACATGTGCTCTTGCTCAAACCCTAGAGGCCTAGACTCTCTCTCTCTCTCTCTCATTTTTTCGGAAAAACCTAGCTTCTATCTCACTCATATTCGTGATATTTTTTCTGAAAACCCAAGCTGCTCTTTCATTCTTGATTTTTTTCTGAAAACCCTAGTTTCTCTCTCTCTCTCTCAATTTTTTCTGAAAACCCTAGTCTCTCTCTCTTTCTTTATTTTTTTTCTAAAAACCTAGCCTCTCTCTCTTGTCTTATTTTTTTTTGAAAACCCTATCTCCTCTCTCTCTCTCTCTCTTGTTCTTGATTTTTTCTGAAAACCCTAGTCTCTCTCTCTCTCTCTTCTTCTTCTTGATTTTTTTCTGAAAGCCCTTGCCTCTCTCTCTCTCTCTCTTGTTCATATTTTTTTTTTGAAAAGCCTAGCTTCTCTCTCTCTCTCTCCTTAAATTTTTTCCTGAAAACTATAAATTTCAATGATCCTTCTTCTTCTTCTTCTTCTTCATTTCATCCTTGATTTGCAATGAATTTCGAAATTTCAGGTATCTTGCATCCCATTGCAAGATCGAAGATATTCAATGAAGAAATGATCAACCGAGGAAGGATCGAATTATGTTTTCCGTCCTAAAATTTTGGCCAATGGTTGCGTGAGATCAAGTAGTTGGTGAGGTATTTGTCGGCTGAAACCCTTGGAAAATTAGTTTACCGAATTCATTGAAAGAAACTCCAAAAAGTGACCGAATTCATTGAAAGAAACTCCAAAAAAGTGACCTAATTTTAGGTTTTCGTGTGAATAAATTATAAATATGTTAAGTATTTTCGAGTTCCTGATTTAGTTGGCTACAAAGATGCACTCGGTTCTCTGTTCTGCTTAGAAATGTGAATTTGATAAAATCTTGATTCGTAGCTAGGGTTTGGACCATATATCTAATATATTTTCGCTGTGATGATATTTGGTGAAAATTCCAATCAAATTGTTTGGTTTCACAATGTTCTTTGGATTTTAGTTGTGGATATTTAGGGATTCATTCCGTCTATGCATGTGATTTGGATTTTGTAGTTGTAAAGTTATACTTAGAGCAAAGGGTATTTTGGTCATTTAATGTTAATATAAGATGACCATAAGCACTCGTGAAAGGATGCTGGCAGAACATTATTTTTGTTATAATTGATTATTTTCATAATGGCATATAATCACAATCAGTTGTCTATAATCACAATAGCTTGCCTATAATCTCAAACGAACAGGACCTTAATTTTGAATCCAATAATCGGTTGGGCCCTCACAATCGGCTGTCATAATCTTAAATGAACAGTGTCTAATTGTGTAGTGTGTCGAAGTAACTGATTGTTCTATTTTCATTGATCATGTTGTGCAGATGGTCAGGATGTTGGATATACTTGCAGAATACTTATCACTTAGAGGGTTCCAATTTCAGAGGCTTGATGGTAGCACAAGGTCGGACCTTCGTCACCAAGCTATGGAGCATTTTAATGCACCTGGAAGTGATGATTTCTGCTTCCTTCTTTCTACTCGTGCTGGTGGGCTGGGCATCAATCTTGCTACTGCTGACACTGTTATAATTTTTGATTCAGATTGGAATCCTCAAAATGATTTGCAGGTTTGAAGTGTGCTGACTACCTCGTCATTGTATCTTTGTAACATCTATTTATATGGGTATTTTGATGGCTGGAATTGACTATTCCTGTCTTGTGGGTCTGGTGTGATGCTTCTTAGTTGTACATTGTGAATGGTGATTAGTGTTGACCCCATGGTCAGCTCTAACATTTCTTATTTTCTATCGTTAGGCAATGAGTAGAGCTCATAGGATTGGGCAACAAGAAGTTGTTAACATCTACCGGTTTGTTACAAGCAAAAGTGTTGAGGAAGATATCTTGGAGCGTGCTAAAAAGAAGATGGTACTAAGTTTCATTTTTCTCGATTTCCTTCTTGTTGCTTGTTACTTTTGGAATCCACCATTTTTTTGGGATTGTCTTATTCACCTTTTGTTATTGCCTTTTATAATATATCAACTAGTCTTTGCTACCATTATACTTATGCAGTCTGGCATTCTTGGTGATATTCTATAGGTTCTTGACCACTTGGTCATTCAGAAATTAAATGCAGAGGGTAGGCTGGAAAAGAAAGAAACAAAAAAGGGGAATTCTATGTTTGATAAGGTAAGTGCAGTGTGGGACATAATTGTGATCATTTTTACTTGTGTTCATGGTTTTTTTTGTGTGGTCTGCATGGTTATAAATTTGTACCAAAACCGACGTGAAACGATCGAAATGTTTATGTTTTCATCGCCACCGAAGCTGATATTGAAACGACCAAAATGCATAAAAAAACAGAACCCATATCATGCACAATATCGTAATTGTAATAGTGGTATGCTAATACCACTACATCAGCATGAATTATATAATTATAGCATGCAAAATCTGGTGTGTATTATGTCTTACTACTTATACGAATTACATGTCAAATTTGATATGTACCTAATTATTAGGCATGTGCGATTGTGCATATCATTAGCTATTCGATATTGTCTAAACATTATGGATGGTTGTCTTGCTTATCTGATGGTTTCTAAGTGTGTATCTGCTCTTATTGTAGCCTTTAAATTTTATCATTTGCATTTGTTTCCATATGTTTCTGTGATTTTACAGGATTTCTGTCTAAATTTCCAACCGAAACTTAAACGTTTCCGTTTCCTTGGGAACCGAAACGAATAACGAAATATAAAACCGTGGCGGTCTGTTTTGATTTGTTTTGAGATTCAAATGTTATTGGTCAGACTTCTCATATCATTTGGTCCTTCATTTGTTATTGGTTCTTTATCGTGTGAATCCGCTAGAGTGACATCATTCCCTGAATCATGTACTTTATGTATTTGCAGAATGAGCTTTCAGCAATATTAAGGTTTGGGGCAGAGGAACTCTTTAAGGAAGACAAAAATGATGAGGAGAGCAAGAAGAAACTCGAAAGCATGGATATTGATGAGATTCTTGAAAGAGCCGAAAAGGTTGAATCAAAGGGAGGTGATGCAGAGCAAGACAACGAATTGTTAAGTGCTTTTAAGGCAAGACAGTCCACTTAACTTTGGTGCTAAATAGATACATTTTCTTAAATTAATCATATCCTCATTACTGCTTGTCCTTCTGTGTAGGTTGCCAATTTCTGCAGTGCCGAAGATGACGCGACTTTCTGGAGTCGCTGGATTCAACAAGAAGCCGTATCTCAAGCAGATGTATGGGTTTATTAGAGGCATCATTATCCAAGGGATAATTGAAATATATGAACTTATTTATTTATTTATTAAGAGAGCACCGCTTAAGATGGTTTGGGCATATCCAACGTAGGCCTTTGGATGCTCGAGTGAGAAGAAGTGACTCGTTCCAAGTTGATGGAGTAAAAAGTGGTAGGGGCAGACCGAAAACAACTTGGGTAGAAACAATGAGGAAAGACTTAATGGCTGGGAAAATAACAGAGAACATGACCTTGGATAGGAGAGTATGGAAGAAAATGATCTATGTAGACGAAGACGAACCCGACTAGTTTCAGGGTTAGACTTAGTCAATTTGAGCCGGGTAGATTCTTTCACCTTCTTCATGAAAATTTTCTGAAGGAATCATTAGCCGACCCCAACTAGTTTGGGACAAAGGCTTAGTTGAATTGAGTTGAGTTGAGTTGAGGGTATCCCCACCCCATTTTATGGGGGGACTAATCCCTATGGATGAAACATATGACCTTATTGTCTCACATTGTGCATGTTTCATCTCTTAACCATTGGATTTCATTTTTTATGACCTTTTTTTGTTAAATTTCAAGCATAAATTTACTTTTCTTGTGCTGTTATCTATACTGTAGGAAGCATTAGCACCACGTGCTGCAAGAAATACCAAAAGCTATGCTGAGGCTAACCAACCTGAGAAAAATGGTAAAAGGAAAAAAAGGGCACTTGATTCTCAAGAAAGAGTTCAGAAGCGTCCTGGAAAAGCTACAGATTTTCTGGTTCATTCTCTGCCCCTGATTGAAGGGGCGATTGCTCAAGTAAGGGGATGGTCGTGTGGCAACTTGTCAAAGAAAGATGCCACTCTATTTGTACGAGCGGTAAAATCTCTTATTTCTTCTTTTTGCATTGTTATGCTGGATGTATTTAGGCATCCTGTATTCTCACCTTGATATTCCTACGCTGCTCAATATCCCATCCCATTTCATAGTATAACTGAAAATATACCTGTACTTCATGCCACCATTAACGCTTTTATATATTTTATGATACTGTGTACTGAAAACTTATGGAAGTAAGAGTATGAAATCATCAGACAGGCAGACCATGTAAATTTCTCTGACATTAAGTACTCACGGGAGCTTCTCAATGATTTCTGAATCCTGCAGCGATATTATATGCATGTTCTCCATAAACACAACACCCTTCAATTTGCATTATCCAAAGAATACAAATGTAATCATTAGCCTGCTGTAATGACTGATAGCTTAAATCACATAAGCTTAGATAGCATTTTGTTTGGTTCAATCAGAAAGGGTCAGTCTGTTAAATGAAAATTAATCGTGGGTTACCTAAGCTTTAGATAGCATATTTTTGTGTCATAGGTGGGTAAGTATCAAAGAATGTTATCAGAGGTCTTCAGAAGGAATTGGTAAAAATCAACGTTTCAAGACTTGAATCCACACGAGAATTCGATCACGTGAAATGGGAGTTGACTTGGCCAAGTCAATGATTGACATGGTCAATTGTCAGTTTTTCATCAATTCGAGCTAGTCAAAGGAGTTTTGATTGACTTGGTAATGCAAAACTTGGCTCTGATGAGAATTTGGCGTAGGTAAAAAGGAGTCGACTCGGGTCAGTTGACAATGGACGCGGGGAGTTTTAAGAGTGGTAAAAATGAGGAATTTGTGTGTTTTTTCATCTGTAGTATTGGAAGATGTTCTTGTATCCTCATCGGGATTGATTACAGCGTTAGGATCATCCTATGGAGATGATTACGGGGTACAAGCTATTTACGTTGTGGCCCAACAAATGACCGGTTTGGACCATCTTATGAAGTGGGCCAGAGTATACTTTTTAAAAAAATACTGGACTTCACGTGGACACAGCATATACAATCTCATATTTGAATAGTGATGCATGTATATAAAAATTGGGAGAACCCCAAGACCGGGATGGTCAAACACAAAATAAAATAAAGTGAGAACGAAAGAAGAGAAAGAAAAATCTATACAATTCATATTATGATATTGAATTATTAATTTTTATACTCTCTATTTAAATTAATGGATTTGGATGGGAAATTGATAATTAATCATTTTATTATTATCTCTGATTTGTTTATAATTTTTTGTACTTTTCTTAATTTTGTATATAAATATGAATGAATCTTGCTATTTAGGTTCCAATACGATTCAACCCTTGTGTTACGACTTACGATCAGATTCGGATTTCCCAAACATTGCATATGTATTTACTCTCTATCTGTTCATCCTATACCTGGGAATTAAGAGTTCCTGATTAGAATAATTTTAGTGAATCAACTGCCCAAGGTAAGTCTACGAGATGAGTGGTTCAAATTGATCAAGATGGGCTCCACGTACATGATAGAAACTAAGCATTCCTCTCTCTCTCTCTCTCATATATATATATATATATAATGAGTTCTGTGTACACTCGTTTTCTTCATCAACTTGTACACCATGACAGTAACTACGCTCGAACATTTACCTTGAAAACTTCAAATGACTTCATTATTTTCATAAAACAAAGCGGAAAAATGGATGATGGTGTGTTGTACGTAATATTTGGACAGCTAGCAAGAAAGGAATGTGTGCATTTGGGATAGAACATATTGCAGTGTTTATTTCTTTTTATAGTCTATAGTTTCACCATATGTGTGCATTATAGTTTGTTGCTTTACCCAATTACGTGGTTTTTTTCGCTTTAAAAATTCAGGTTAAGAAGTTTGGCAACCAGAGCCAAATTGGCTTAATCGCCACAGAGGTTGGTGGTGGAATTGAAGCCGCTCCTTCTCAGGCACAGATTGAGCTGTTCGAGTCTTTAATTGATGGTTGTAGAGAAGCAGTTAGAGGAAATCCAGATGTCAAGGTTTGTTTTATTGCACTTCCCAAGCAATACACACCATTACTTGTATGCTAAGTTTGGAGATACTTGTTTACAATTTTGAAAAGAGGTCCATTAACCATTGGTGTTTTCAACTTCTGACTTTCGAATGGTGTTCATCTCTAGGGAACACTTTTGGATTTTTTTGGCATTCCTGTAAAGGCTCACGAGATACTCGATCGTGTAGAAGAACTTCAACTTCTAGCAAGGCGCATTAAACGATGCCAAGATCCAGTCACACAATTTAGACTAATAACACATATTAGAGGTGCTGCATGGTCTAAAGGATGTGGTTGGAATCAAGGTAAAATTTTAGAAATACAGTTTTTTACTGTGTTCGTGTTACTTATGTGATGATGCATAACTTTGTTTTCTTGTTGAAATTTCCTAGTTGATGATGCAAGGTTGCTTTTGGGAATACATTACCATGGATTTGGAAACTGGGAAAAAATAAGGCTAGACTCGAGGCTTGGCCTTACAAAGAAGATTGCTCCAGCAACACTTGGAAATGGTGAAACTTTTCTACCGCGCGCTCCTAACTTGGACCAACGTGCTTCTGCTCTTTTGCGTAAGGTAATTATATCAGCATTTAATTACACAAGTGTATTAACTCTTAATGCTCTATGGCTTTGCTTTGCCTCAAGTTCTCTATCTTGCTTATTTTCCTTTGTTGTACTTGTACATTTTTATTGATCTTAAAAGTATCTATTCTAAACCCTATGTAGAGAAGGTTCTTGATTTTGTTAGTTCTATCAGCATAGTTATTTTCCTCTGCATGTTGTTCTCCGTCCATTTTAGAACCACTTTTGCTTGTCTGCGCTGGGTGAAACAAGTGCTTTTAGAGTTGGAGGTATAAGGTGATGCATTCATCTCTTTTGAGGCTTGAGACATAAGACTCGAGAATTTTGTGTTTATATGAAAAATACGAAAAATTACGTAAAGATATAGTGAAAAAGTATGCTTCATTTCTAACAAAAAATCATCATCAAACCATAAATAAACCAACAAAATAAAGTATCAACCCCATCATTCAACTTTTTGATTATAAATTTTTCAACCACATAATTAAGTAGAGACATTAACAAGTTTGCATTCTCAATTTCTTACATCAAATACAGGACACAACTTAAAACTCACAAACAGAAGACAAATGAAAAGGTACGAGGGAAAAAAAGTTAAATTAAAGCTTTCTGGTGACCATTCAAAGGAGTGCACAATCACAAACAAATTCATCACCAACAGCTTTGTTTTGTTGATAAAAATTTACTAGAAGTGCATGCTCCTAATTCCGTTGCATGGTTGGGCAGAAATAAAGTTACCGGGATCACTCTCTCACCCTCTGACCCGCGATCCGGGGTCGCCGACCCGAAACGTGGGTCGTTTGCGACCCGGATCACCAAAAATGGCGACCCGGGTAACCCACGTGAAAGAGTGAGATGCATATAGATAGAGGGAACACTTCGGTGGACTAGGAAAAGAGAGTTGCACAATAGTTTATTAGTTTGTTCATATTTTTTTGTTCTTATTTCAGACCCGAGTAATTATTTTATGTTTGCTTTCATTTAAGATTGAGAATGCAATATATGTTGTTACTTAATTCAGTGATATTTGGAGATCTTCAAATTTTATATATTATGGATTTCATTGGAACTGGAATTTTCATTTTGAATATATATATGAATGGCATACGTGAGGTTTTTGGTTTTGTTCATTAAATGTATGTAGTATGGACTATAGAATGATTTTCTTGTAAAAATATATGAAATTATGTATACAGAGTATCAGAGCGACCTAGATTTGCACTCCAAATCGACCCGCGAGCTAAAATAGCCAACTGATTTAACCTACCCTCATCGTACCGGGTACTGGGTACCGGGCTGCCATCGTACCCCGTACCCGTTCCCGTACCGCGTACCGGAACGAACCGCGTTCTAGGTAACCTTGGGCAGAAATCTAGAAAATAAGAACTTGAGAAAAAAAATCCTTAAATCCTCCTGTTAAAGTATTAAAGATAAATAACGCCTTTCTCCAACAGCTTAAGCTATTGGAGCAACTGGTAGTTTAACATGGTATCAGAGCCAAAGGTCTCGAGTTCAAACCTCCCGGATAGCAAAAATCCACATGTGATGGTCGGCCCAAAGTGGGACCACATGTGCCACGTGTTTGTCAAGTGGGTCACACGTGCAGGGGAGTGTAGTATAAAAGATAAATAACGCCTTTCTCCAACAGCTTAAGCTATTGGAGCAACTGGTAGTTTAACACCTCCAAACTCACTTTATCACCAAATAAATGATTTTAGAATTGCAAATAGGTCATATAAGACCCGCCTCCACTTAAATCTTGATGTATGCACTACCTCTTAAGAGGGTTATAAGTTAAAAAAAAAACTAAAAAAAAAAATCAACCCTCGAATTTCATTTTTCAGCCTGTTGCGAGTTGCCCATGTTGTGTACGCTTCAAGTGGGAGGGATACATCTTCTACTTGGGAAATCTCTTTTGTTATGCGGATTCTCAGTGGTTGCCAATATGTGGGTCCCATGGAAAACGTATTGCGCAAAAACACCCGATGATTATATTTTTTATTTGAGCGAGAAAACCATGCGAAAAACCAGTTCTTGTGTTTTGGGAAAAAGCTTCGAGACAGTGGTCTCAAGTGCGCAAAAACCAGTGACCAAAAATGCATAAGAAAAGCTCAATTAAAAGGGGGTTTAAGATCGATTCAAAGGCACTTGAAGAGCCTCAGATTCATCCACTCCAAGAGCCACTCGTGTGGGGTATGTTCTTTTTTTTTTTTAAATGAATTATTTTTTATAGCTTTTCTTCTACAGATTCATCTATACTGAGCGTAGGGATGTTCATTATTCGGTTATAACCGAATAACCGAACCGAACCGAACCAATTCGGTTCGGTTTTTTTTCTTTTGGAAATTCGGTTATTCGGTTTCGGTTTTTGGTTATCTCAAAAAAAAATATCGGTTAACCTAATAACCGAAATTATGGATGAAAACCATTTTTTTCCAAAAAAAAGTGCTATATGTGCACTCCGTAGGATGATCAAAACCATCCATTTGATTGATCACAACTTAATTAGGTTGTGCTCAAAAAATCATTTCGATCGGATGATCCTAGCCCTCCGATCCAAACATAGATTTTCCTTTTTCCCTCTTTTTCTCCCACAAAACCGAATAACCGAATTGTTAATCGGTTCTGTTTTTAGGAATTTCGGTTCGGTTTCGGTTACCGAAATTTGATAACCGAAATTATTTCGGTTATCAAATTTCGGTTTATTCGGTTCGGTTATAACAGAATAACCACCCCTAACTGAGGGTTTAGGATTTTTTGATTTATGGTCTTTGTTTTAGTGTCTTTGCTTCATAGTTCACACTTTTATTTGGGTTTTTTTATTGATTTGGGGCTTTTTATTTGGGAATTTTGATTGGGGGTTTTTGATTTGGGGTTTTTGATTTAAGGTTTTTTGATTTGGGGTTTGATCAGTTTACTTTTTTAGTCAGTGGCTCATTGAAGGGTCTTTTTAACCTTTTTTTTATAGCAAATTCAAGTCCATTAGGAGATTTAGGAGCAAACCAAAGTCCAACTCAATTAGGAGATTTGAGAACAAAATAAAGTCCAAGTCAATTAGGGGATTGAGAACAAAACAAAGAACTGCAGATTGCACACAACGCACAATTACACGAAGAAAAACGCATAATACAGTTTTCTCCAAAGCTGTGCGGTCAGTCTCTCATCTCCCTCTCCCTCTTTATTATTTTAGTATATTATTTTCCATTGTTTTTTTTTCTGGGGTACAATTCCTTATAGGATTTTCATATAATCTAATTAGGTTATAGACTTTTAGGGGTTTTACCACTCTTCTTATTTATAAGATTTGATATTTATGTTAATTTTGAAAGAATAGGTAGTTATTTGTAATTGTAGAACTGAAGCTGTAATTTTTGATTAAAATCCTTAAAAAATATTATACTAATTTATAGATGAAATTTTGTGGTTATTTATTAATCCATATTCACGCATCAAAATTTTAAGTTGAATCATGTGCAAACCAAAAACTATCAATGCATTCTTAGGGTTGCAACTTGGGTCAGATCGGTTTTAGCTTTTGCTAAAAAATGAAGGAATTAGCCTGAACTCGACCCTATTTGAAGGTAAAACTCAACCCAAATTCCAAAATATCGACTCGAGTTGCACCCCTATGCATTATTAAAAAAAAAAGAATATTAATGATCTAGAAGTCAGTGCACATTCTCCATTAAATTCCGACATGTCAAATATTAAGCAACGTCCCTGACGAAGTTGATACTTTTTTCTTAGAACGTGATCTAGGATTTCGTCATCAAATAGGGGAATATCCTGTTAATCAAAGAGATGAAATTCGGCGTTTAGAGTTGGACCATATCAATATCTACTGCCAGAGTATCCTCTTTCAAGAGCAGAGAATCATCTTCGCCGATTTCGATCTTCTTGGTTTAAAAAAATTTCTGGTTAGAATACTCTCATTTAAAAGATGCAGCATTTTGTCTTTCATGCTATCTTTTTTTAAGAAACCAACGGGATGTCAAAGATTTTGTACGTTAAAAGGTGAAGGATTTTGAAATTGAAAAAAAATTGAATGATGGATTGAATTGTGCCTTTTGAGATTATGTTGAAAAAGACTAATCACCACATAAAACTGCTGAGAAAGCTTGTCGAGATCTATTGAATCAATCACAACATATTAATAAGGTGATAGAAAAACAAAAATCACAAGAGATTGAGAATAACATATTGTGACTTAAGACCTCCGTACACACTGTTTGCTGGCTAACATTTCAATCATGTGCTTTCAGAGGTCATGATTAAAGCTTGAGTTCAAAAAATCGAGTTAATTTTATTGAAATGATATAATTTTTGGCAAATTATAATGAAAAAAGTTTCTTGGGTTTTCCTAGAAAATGCTCCAAAGAATGCTAAATACACATCCCTCACAATTCAAAAGGAAACTTGGCATATTTTCTCAAGTAAAGTGCGTAGCGCAGTTCGTGAAGAAAATTGAGGATGCAAAGTTTTGTGTTATTGTTGATAAAGCTTGAGAGGAGTCTAAGAGAGAGCAAATGACTCTTGTTTCGAGGTTTGTTAATAATGATTATTTTATCAGAGAATGTTTTTTTTATTTTATTTCGTGGATGTTAGAGATACTACTACATTAGTGGTTAAAAAGGAGATATGTGTCATTTTCTCTCGTCACAATCTCAACAGTCAAAACATTCAAGGTCAAGGGTATGATGGTGCTAGAAATATGCATGGTGAGTGAAATTATTTACAAGTCTTATTTCTTAAAGATTGCCCATATGCATATTATGTGCAATATGCATAGCATAGCTCACAAATTACAATTAGCATTGGTTGGAGCATCCAGATAAGTAATTTCTATTCATCATTTTTTTCTCAAAGTTGTCTTTCATAGTTAATATTATCGGTGTCTACTAAAAACGTCATGATGAATTACGATCTAACCAGACGGTTGATATTGCACATTTGATGGTTATCGATGAGATTGAGTATGGTACAGGTGCTAGTTAACTTGGTACTTTGCAACGTGCTAGGGTTACTCAATGGGGCTCCCGTTATAATTCTATTTGTTGCTTACTAAAGATGTCTTAATCAACTTGCGCAGTGCTTATAAATATCATTAAAGAGGGAACCACTTACTCTCAACGTGGTGATGCAGTTGCTGCTTATGATGTAATGACATCCTTTGAATTTATTTTTATATTACACTTGGTGAAAAAATCATGAGAATCACCGAAGTTCGCTGCCAAGCTTTGCGAAATCGTTCTCAAGACATTTGAATGCTATGCGTGTAGTATCAATTACAAAATTGCTCATTCAAAAGTTGAGAGAAGATGACTGGAATAATTTGCTTGAGAATGTGAAATCATTTTGCGAAAGACGTGGGATTGATACTCTTGATATGAGTGTGCCCATTACACAGTAGGTCGTCGTCGGCACGTCCTTCACAGTATCCCATTACGATGGAGCACCGTTATCGGGTTGATATATTTAATGCTGCAATAGCCTCTCAATTGCAAGAGCTAAATAGTAGATTTAGTGAGCAAGCAATGGAAGTCCATATTCTTAGTTCTGCTCTTGATCCTAAGGGTGTTTATAAATCTTTTAAAATTGATGATATTTGTAATCTTGTGGAGAAATTTTATCCTTAAAGATTTCACGGAGGAAAAATTCATTTGAGATTTCAACTGCAGCATTATGAGCTTGATATACTTAAGCATCCAGATTTTCAAAATATTTTCACAATTT
Organism: Tasmannia lanceolata; assembly: GCF_043159265.1. Taxonomy (NCBI): domain Eukaryota; kingdom Viridiplantae; phylum Streptophyta; class Magnoliopsida; order Canellales; family Winteraceae; genus Tasmannia; species Tasmannia lanceolata. The sequence goes on along the minus strand of NW_027518696.1, from coordinate 22,036,472 downwards.
CTAGACTTTGACAGAGATTAAGTGCAACGGGAACGTCAACGATCTTTTATCTGATTGATAGATTGATACGTCTTGTGTTGACTTCCAGTTTCAACTTTAACTACAAAGCGTGCATTTTCAGTTTTCAAGCTTGTTAAAAATCAGAGTTTGTAACAAGATGGATGATGAATTTCTTGCAGATTGTTTGGTTGTCTACATCGAAAAAGAAATCGCTGAGAGTTTTAATATAGAAAATGTGGATGATGAATCTCTCATGTCTTTCGCAATATGATTTTACGTTTTCAAGCAAACTATTCTAGCCGTTTTCTCTCAACTTTTGAATGAGTAATTTTATAGTTGAGATTAAACGCATAACATTTAAAACATCAGTGATTCCCATAATTTCTTTTATCGAGTGTAGTATAAAAATAATTCAAAAGATGTCATCATATCATGAGTGGCATCTGCATCACCACGTTGAGAGGAAATGACTCATTCTTTATTGATATTTATAAGCACTGCGCAAGTTGAAGAAAACATATTTAGTAAGCTGCAAATAGAATTATAATGGGAGCCCCATCGAGTATCCTAGCTCGTTGCAAACTACCAAGTTAATTAGCTCTTCTACCAGACTCAATCTCATTGATAACGATCAAATGTGCAATATCAACTGCTTGTTAGATTGTAATTCATCATGAATGTGCCGGAGGCACCAATGATATTAACAATGGAAGACAACTTTGAGAAAAACTGATAAATAGGAATTACTTCTCTGGATGCTTCAACCAATGCTAATTGTAATTGGTGAGCTAGTCTATGCACTTAATATGCATACGTGCAATCTTTAAGAAATAAGGCATGTAAATCATTTTACTCACCACGCATATTACTAACACCATCATACCCTTGGCTTAGAATGTTTTGAATGTTGAGATTGTAATAAGAGAGAATGGCACATATATCATATTTAAGAGTAAATGAAGTATCTCTAACATGCATGAGATAAAAAAAACGCTCTAATAAAACTATCCTTAATAACAATCTTTAAAATAAGAGCCATTTGCTCTCTCTTAGACTCGTCTCGAGCTTCATCAACAATAATGCAAAACTTTGCATCCCCAATTTTTTCGCGAACTGCGCTACGCACTTGAGAAAATATACAAAATTTCCTTTTGTACTGTGGGTGATATGTATATTGGCATTCTTTTGCGCATTTTCTAAGACAACCCATAAACTTTTTCATTATAATTTGACAAAATCTATATCATTTGAATATAATTATCTCGATTTCTTAAACTCAAGCTTTCATCATGACCTCTAAAAGCACATGATTGAATTGTTTTTTTTTTTTTTGAATTGTCACGTGGTTGAAATGTTAGCTAACGAACAGTGCCTATGGAGGCCTTGAGTCGCAATCGGTTATTCTCAATCTCTTGTGATGTTTGCTTCTCTATGACCTTATTAATATGTTACGATTGATTCAATAGATCTCGACAAGCTTTCTCAGCAGTTTTCTGTGGTAAATTAGGGCATTTTCCAACATGACCTAGAAAGGTACAATTCACTCCATTCACTTTTTTCTAATTTCGAAATCCTTCACTTGTTAACGCGCTTAATCCCCGGCGTCATGTTGGTTTCTTACAAAAACGATAACTTGGAAGACAAAATGCTGCGTATTTTGAAGGGGATATTCTACAGAAGAATTTTTTTTTTAAATAAGAAGATTGAAATCAACGAAGATGATTCTCTGTTCTTGAAAGAGGATACTCTGAAAGTAGAAATTGATATGGTCCAGCTTTAAGATATGGACACCGAATTTCATATCTTTGATTAACATGATATTCCCATATATGAGGACGTAATCATGAATCACATTTTAAGGAATTAGTATTAACTTATTCAAGTTGGGTTCTTATTAACTTAGAAGAACACTGCTTAATACTTGACATGTCATAATTTAATGGAGAAGGTGATTTCTGAATCATTAACATTATGCTTTTTAAAGAATGCATCGATAGTTTTTGGTTTCCCATTATTCAACTTAAAATTAAAATTTTGAGGAGTGAATATTGATCAATAATTAGCATGAAAATTTTATCTATCAATTAGTATAATATTTTTTAAAGGATATTAATCAAAAATTACTTGAGGGTTAGGAACATAACAAAGAACATGACCTTGGATAGGAGAGAATGGAAGAAAATGATCCATGCAGACGAACTCAACTAGTGTCAGGATTAGACTTAGTCAATTTGAGCCTGGGAGATCCTTTCACCGTCTTTATGAAAGTTTTCAGAAGGATTCATTAGCCGACCCCAACTAGCTTGGGACGAAGGCTTAGTTGAGTTGAGTTGAGTATTAATAAAAAATTACTGTTCATGTTTTACAAATAACTATCTAAGCTTTTAAAATTAATATAAACCCCAGATCTAATAAATAAGAAGAGTGGTAAAAACCCTAAAAGTTTAAAACCTAATTAGATTATATGAAAATCATGTATAGAGTTATACAAAAAAAAAAACAAAATCTGTAAAGAGTGGGAAGTAATATATTAAAATGGTACCATTCAATATATATATATATATATATATATTTATATTAAAATGGTACACAGAGAGGGAGAGGAGACTCTCACCGCGCGGCTTGGGAGAAAACTGTGTTGTGCGCTTTTCTTCGTGTAATTGTGTGCTGTGTGCAATTGCAATTCTTTGTTTTGTTCCCAAATCACAAAATGGACTTCTACTTGTTATTAAAAAGATTAAAAAGACCCTTCAATGAGCCACGGACTAAAAAAGTAAACTGGTAAAACTCTAAATCAAAAATCCCAAATCAGAACACCCTAAATTAAATTAAAAATCCCTAAATCAAAAAACCCAAATCAATAACGCCCAAATAAAAAATTCTAAATAAAAAACACGAAATCAAGAGCCCCAAATAAAAATCCCCAAATTAAAAACCCCAAATCAAAAACGTGTGAAGCAAAGTCCCTAAACCAAATGCCCTAAATTAGAAAACCCTAAACCATCAGTGTAGGTGAATCTGTAGAAGAAAAGATATCAAAAATATTTTATTTAAAAAAGGTACAATAAAAAACATACTTCACACGAGTTGTTCTTCGAGTGGATGAATATGACACTCTTTGAGTGCCTTTGAATGAATCGATCTTAAACCCTTTTAATCGAGCTTTTTTTATGCGTTTTTGCGCATTGAAAACCACTCTCTCGAAGCTTTTTCCCAAAATGCATGAACTGGTTTCTCACATGGTTTTCTCACTCAAATAAAGAGTAGAATCATCGGGTGCTTTTGCGTAATACGTTTTCAAGGGACCAACATATTGGCAACCAATGGGAACCTGCATAACAAAAGGGATTTTGCAAGTCATTGCCCGCCCCCCCCCCCCCCCCCCCCCCCCCCCCACCCACCACCACCACACACACACACACACACACACCCAAAAAAAAAAAAAACATGCTATATGTCCCTCCGCCCCTGATGCTCGTCTCTCTCTCTCTCTTACATCAACTTTCTCTTGTTTTCTCGCAAAAGTTCTATCGGTAAGAGAACTAAAAATCAATACAAATAGAAACTCCATTGCTAGGGGAAAATACAACTGTAAAGATGGCATCTCATGCCGTTCCTTGACATCTGAAAAAAAGGACACTATGATTAGCTAGTAAATCAGCCCTGGTATTGTCTTCATGATGAATATCACTGAAGGAAATCTCAGAGAAGCATGCTAAAGCTAAACACCTTGTGATATCACTAAAAAGACTTCCAAACCTCCATGAGGTGGGGGTTCATGTCCTTGAGCTATGTTATAGTGATACTATAGTCTTGCTTGATCCAAACATTAGATAATTCGAGCTTCCACTTGTTTTAAATTCCATACCAAGCTGCCCTAATTTTTGCACCAATCACCTAACTATCACCGCGTCGGCATGCATGTCTTGATAAAATTCTAATATCATAATCAGAGATAGTGACCATTTAACCAGTGAGATGATGTTTAACATTGATCACAGAAGTAACTTTGCTCCAAACGTTAGATACTTCCATCTTCAACATCTTTCAAATTCCATACCAAGCTGCCCTAACTTTTGCACAAATCGCCTAACTGTCACAGCGTGGCTGCATCTGCTAATAAAATTCTAGCAACATAGTCATAGATAATGACCCTATAATTCGCATAATCAGAGCTAGTGACCCATATCTGCACCCATATGCACGTACGCACGCACAAACGCGCTCGCGCATGCACACACACACACACACACACACACACACACACACACACACACTTCCAACTAGTTGAATATTTGGATGTTCATTATGCAAATTGGTGCAATTTGTGTGCCATATGAAATGAAGAAACTTGCTCTTCACATTGCCATATGAAGCCTAGAGTCTAGGATAATTTAGATATTTCCTTATTTGCTTGTCACATTCCTGTTGAAAGTCTCAACCCTGTGGGTGAGTATGTCTGACTGTTGCAGAGGTTAAAAGGTTGTGCAGTGGAGTTTCTCTTGAATTTTTCTAATTCTTTATGACCCTCTTCTAGATCTGAACAAAATCAAATGGTGTAGTTTGATTAGAAAATTGGTAGATGTATTCATTACTTCTAAGGGCATACTAGTCATTGTACATGTAACTCATATCTCACACACACACACACACACACACACACACACATATATATATATATATATAAAGAGAGAGAGAGAGAGAGAGAGAGAGAGAGAGAGAGAGTTAAAAGGGAAGACATTCGTAAAAAGGTGGGAGTGGCACCAATTGAGGAGAAGATGAGAGAGCACCGCTTAAGATGGTTTGGACGTATCCAACGTAGGCCTTTGGATGCTCCGGTGAGAAGAGGCGACTCGAGCCAAATTGATGGAGTAAAAAGAGGTAGCGGCAGATTGAAAACAACTTGGGTAGAAACAGTGAGGAAAGACTTGATAGCTAGGAACATAACAGAGAACATGACCTTGGATAGGATAGAATGGAAGAAAACGATCCACGTAGAAGAACCCAACTAGAACCAGGATTAGAGCCGGGTAGATTCCTTTTACCTTCTTTATGAATTTTTTCTAAAGGATTCATTTCTAAGCTTATCTACTCGGTCAGGCTAAAAACAGTGGGGGCCCACATTGTTTGGGTGATCCAAACCATTGTTTTGAAAATCTTACGATTTACGGTTCGATTTATGATTCGATTTACGATTCTTAGGCAAAACGATTTGAATCCCATGATTGAATCTTAATTTGTATGAATCTTACAATTTTTTATTGAATCTTACGATTCGATAGTAAATCGTACGATTCATACGATTTATGTGATTTATCCAAATTAAGTTTTGTATAAAAGAAAATATTTCTTTCTTTCAAAAGACCTCATTTCCTTTCTACATTACAAGAAGCCTTTGAAATCCCTCTCATTAGAAGGAAGAAGATAGAGGAGTAGGACTTCGAACGAATCGAACCAGTCGAGCACAAAGCATTTGTTGAGGGCATTACTCACATCGAGGTGGGAGTCGAGGTGGGAGACTACTATAATAAGGACAACATTGATTCCTATCTTTTATGATTGATATTTGGCATTTGATGTTTGAGACTTTGAGAATTGATTTGATCTTGTGTCTTTGTTTAAAGATTATTAACCAAGATGCATAGGTTTGGATGAGAATTAGATGATTAGTATTTGTCAAGTTTGTCAGCAAACAATTCGTATTACGATATTGAATGCTAATCATGGTAGTTTCTATTTGAATTAATGAATTTGGATGAAAAATGAATAATTGGCTATTTTTATTCTTAATTTATTTATAATTTTTTATTATACTTATTTTTTATATTTTTGAATGAATCTTACGATTTACGATGCGATTTACATTCCGATACGATTCGACCCCGATTACGATTTACCATTCGATTCCGATTTTCAAAACATTGATCCAAACCATTCATTTGAAAGGCCCTTATCTACATAGGGTGTCCACAAAAAAAATTAGATCCATAGGATCATCTAACCCATCCAAATGTGGAGGAAAAAATGGGGAAAAATGGACAGACACAGTTTGTCCACTAATCTGCCCATTTTACCCTCCACTGTTGGATGGGTTAGGATGATCCTATCGAGCTGATTTTTTGTACACACCCTATCTATGTAAGGGCCTTTCACATGAATGCTTTGGATCATCCTAAAAATGTGGGCCCACATGTGTTTGGGCCCTCAAGCTCATATAAGCTATACGAGCTTCAACCTCACAATCATTTTTCTCTCTCTCTCTCTCTCTCTCTCTCTATATATATATATATATATATATATATATATATATAGGGAAAGTGGGCGTACTTGGTCGAGTAGATAAGCTTATCTTCTCGGTCGGCTAAAAACAGTGGGGGCCCATATTTTTTGGGTGATCCAAACTATTCATTTGAAAGGTCATTACCTAGATATGTGTTCACAAAAAATCAGCTCCATAGGATAATCCTAACCTATCCAACAGTGGAGGGAAAAATGGGCAGATTAGTGGAAAACTGTGTCTGTCCATTTTTCCCTCCACATTTGGATGGGTTAGATGATCCTATGGATCTAATTTTTTTTTGCTATGTTGGTAAGGGCCTTTCAAATGAATGGTTTGGATCACCCAAACAATGTGGGCCGCCACTGTTTCTAGCTCGACCGAGTAGATAAGCTTATCTACTCGACTGAGTACGGTCACTTTTCCGTATATATATATATATATATATATATATATATATATATATATATATATATATATATATATATATATATATATAGGGGGCGAGGGGCGAGGTTTCTGAGCTCAAGCTCAGCCTGAGCTAGCCACTATATGTACACCATCTCCATGTTGTTTGACCCATCCAACCCATTCATTCTATAGGACCTCACATAGATAGGGTGTTCCTAACAAACTATCTCCATTCCATAATCCTAACCATTCAATATATAGAAGCCCATTTTCTAGCCATCCATTTTAAACTCCACAAATCATAACTCTAACCATAACCTATAATCCTAACCATAACCAGAAATCATAATCCTATTCATAACCTATAAGATCAATGGGTTGGATGAGTCAAACAACATGGAGATGGTGTATTTATATTGGCTAGCTCAGGCTGAGCTCGAGCTCAGAAACCTTTTCTTAAGATATATATATATATATATATATATATATATATATATATATATATATATATATATGGGATTAGTGTATCTACTCGATCGAGCAGGTAACTTATCTACTTCGTCTCCCAAAAGCAAAACACAGTGGGCCCACATTGTTTGGATGATCCAAAGTTTTCATTTGATAGGCCCTCACATAGATAGGGTGTGCCCAAAAAATCAGCTCCTTAGGATCATCCTTACCCTTAGAACTGTGGAGGTAAAAAATGGATAGATTTGTGAAGGTTTATACCCGTCCATTTTAAGCTCCACAAATCGAAGTGTTGGGATGATCATCTGATCCTATGGAGCTGATTTTTTGGGCACACTCATCTATGCGAGGGCTTATCAAATGAATGGTTTACATCACGCAAACAATGTGGGCCCCCACTGTATTTTAAGCCGACGGAGTAGATAAGTTATTTACTCGATCGAGTAGATACACTTATCTCTCTCTCTCTCATTATATATATATATATATATATATTTATATATAACATTTTCGTGTGAGAGAAAGACAACTCTCTCGCACTCATTTCTCCCATCTCTTTTTTCTGTTCTCCATTCGTCTCCTCTTCCCATGTAGAAGATAACATGGTATCAGAGCACAAGGTGGAAGTGATTATCTTCTTCCCTGCTTAAAGGTACAATACCCTAGTTTCTCTTCTTCTTCCTTTTTTTTTTCTTTCTTCACTCTATCCCTAGCTAAGCCCCCCTCTTTGGGTTTTTCCATCGTCACCACCCCTCATTATTTTTCAATTGGATTCTTCCACAATCAACTCTAGCCCTCAACCCAACCCCCACACCAGCACTGCCACCACCCCACCCCAAAACCCTCCATTTTTTGGGGTTTTCACCCCTAACCCTGGCCACACATCTTTTTCATCTCTAACCCTAGCCTCACTCTCCAACAAACCTTACCCAATAAAACCTCCCCCCATCCCATGTTTTTCCCTCCCAAAACCCTAACCCTAGCACTTTCCTTCCAAAATCCTAACCCTAGAAGTCCCTCAATGTGATTCTTCCTCATCCTTACCCTACCCACCCCCTCCCTAGCTATTTTTATCTCATGATTGGCTTAAAACCCTGCCCTTAAACTTGATATCTTTTCACATCAGTCCGTAGTCCCCTTCTTCCTTATGGTCTAAACTCTTTTTCCTTGTCTTTTCACCCCCTTCTTGGTTCATGGACGTTGGTTGCCGATTGTCCTTTCATGTAATGTTTGTGTGGTATTCTTGATCCTTTATTTGTCCCGGGACCACATCTTGATGTTGTTGTCGATATTGTTGGGGCGTTTTATGTGTTTATGGAGCCTTGTTGGTGGTGCTGATTGTGTTCTCACTTTGGTTGTTGTTGTTGGTTCTTGGTTGTTGGTGGAACCTTGTTGATATTGTTGTTGGTTCTTGGTTGTTGGTGGCATTCCTCGTGTGTTGCTAGTTGGTATTGGTGGTGGTCCGTTTTCCTTGTTCTGGATCATTGGTTTGTCGTTGGGACTGATAAGTGTGCGCCTAACTGTTTGATGAACTGTTGGAGAGAACTTTTTGTTGGCTTTGGTAGTGATCAGGTGACTCGTTACTTGTGTTGTTGGTGGTGATTGGTTTGTAGTTGATATTGGTGGTGGTGTTGTTTGAGTGGTAGATGGTTCGCTACGTGGTTCCTTGCCTCATCGTGGTTGGTTGTTGGCCTCCGTTAGGGATCCAATGGAGCCTTCTTCTCAGCAAATGGCCGATGGTTCACTATGTGGTTCCTTGCCTCATCGTGGTTGGTTGTTGGCTTCCGTTAGGGATCCAATGGAGCCGCCTTCTCATCAAATGGCTGCCCGCAAGGTTGCTGAGATATCCCCTTTGCCTTCTGTTCCCTCTCCTAGTTATACACCCTTGGAGGCTCCTTTTCAGATGTGCTCCATCAAACTTGATGAGACAAATTACCCACGTTGGCGGATGGCAGTTCAGACACATCTCCTTTTTGGTAAAATTATTTTTCTTGAGAGTGATCCTCCGGTCACCACGGATCCATCGTTTGCTAGGTGGCTTCAAGAAGACGCTGTGATCCATCATTCCTATGGGGTTGTATGGAACCCAAGGTTGCTGCTTGGATGATGTTTCTTCAGTCCTCTAAGGAAATCTAGGATCATGCGTTGACTTTATATTCTGGGGCTGATATTCTTGCCCCTGTCTGAGTGGTTTGGTCTCCAGCATGGGGACGAGCCGGTGGCAGTCCATTACAGTGATTATGTCACTCTTTGTCAGCAGCTTGACTTGCTCATGCCCTTCACCGTCGATCCTGTAGTTCTTGCCAAACGTCAGGAGGAGTTATGGACTGTTCGATTCCTTGATTCTCTGGGTCCTGACTACCTACAAATACGACAACATATTGTTAGCTCTGGGTCTATTCCCTATTACTTGAGGTATTCTCTAGGGTCGAGCGTTTGAGGGTTATTCCAGCCACTGACCCTAGTGTTGATGGCTCCGCCCTTGCTACTTATGTTGGAGGTGACCGCGGGTGTGGTGGTGGTTGGTTTGGCTGTGGCCGTGATGGTGGTGGTCGTGATTTAGGGGGAGGTCGTGGACGTGGGTCTCGCTACTGAACCCACTGTCGTGTGGAAGGCCACAATGTTGATTACTGCTATGATTTACATCTAGAGCTTCGCCCCTACCGCCTTGCTGCTGCTTCCGTCGTTGCTTCTGATAGCCCTCCCCTGCTCCTGCTCCCGCTACAGTGGCCTCTACTGACTCCATGGTTGTCAGTCGAGCTGACTATGAGGAACTTCTTCACCTATGCGACAAAGGCAAGCCATCCGCTGCAACTTTTGCCCAACAAGGTAGCCCATGCTGTTTTCTTACTGATACAATCATGGCTCATAGATTCAGGGGCATCACATTACATGATTCGTAATTCTAATCTTCTCTCCTCTTTCTAGTCATCCTCTTCTATGATCCCTCATTTTGTTACATTACCGGATGGAACTACATCCCCCATCTCTGGGGTTGGTGTCGTCTCCACCTCGAATGGAGTTCATTTATCTTCCGTTCTCCATGTACCATCATTTCTAAATTGCTCTGTTTCTTTCTTTCCTTCTTACCATGTTTTACAAGATTTGAAGGCTAGGACGAGGATTGGTCTAGGCCGTGAGATCGGTGGCCTATACTATTTTGAGCAGACCTGTGTTGGTGTTGCGCTTCGGACCTATGCTCGAGCGCAGGAACCCTTTACTCATATATATATAGAGAGAGAGAGAGAGAGAGAGAGAGAGAGTGTTTCTGAGCTCGAGCATCAAAAACTTATGTGGGCCCACATTTTTGGGGTGATTCCAAGAGAGTGTTTCTGAGCTCGAGCATCAAAAACTTATGTGGGCCCACATTTTTGGGGTGATTCCAAAGCATTCATTTGAATGGCCCTAACATGGATTGGGTTTGTACCAAAAATCAGGTCCATAAGATCATCCTAACCCATCCAAAATTAGAGGGAAAAATGGACAGATACTGTGTCTCCACAGATCTGCCCATTTTTTCCCTCCACAAATGGAAGGGTTAGGATGATCCTATGGACTTGATTTTTTGTAGGCACCCTATCCATGTAAGGGCCTTTCAAATAAATGCTTTGGATCACCCCAAAAATGTGGGCCAGCAAGATTTTTTGAGCTCAAGCTCAGATAAGCTTATATGAGCTGGAGCTCAGAAGCACTTTCCTATATATATATATAAAGGGTTCCTGCGCTCTGTTCTCGAGCACAGAAACAGGGGTGGGTCGCATTTGGGGGGGATCCAAAGCTTTCATTTGATGGGCCTTTTCATGGATAGGGTGTCCGCCAAAAATCAGCTCCATTGGATCACCATAGGGTGTCCATTTGTGGAGTGAAAAATGGGCAGATTTGTTGACAAACTGTATCTGTCCATTTTCTCCCCCACAAATGGACACCCTAAGAGGGTCCAATGGAGCTAATATTTCGTACACCCCCTCATCCATGATGGGGCCTGTCAAATGAATGCTTAGGATCACCCCCCCCCCCCCAATGTGGCCTTACCCCTGTTTCTAGCACTCTAGCGCAAATAAACTATCTTCGCTCGAGCGCAGGAACCCTTTTCTCATATATATATATATATATATATATTTATTTATATATATAGGGGGCGAGGTTTCTGACCTCGAGTAGCCACTATAAATACACCATCTCCATGTTGTTTGACTCATCCAACCCATTCATTCTATAGGACCTCACATAGATAGGGTGTTCCTAACAGACTATCTCCATACCATAATCCAAACCATTCAATCTATAGAAGCCCATTTTCTACCCATCCATTTTAAACCTCCACAAATCATAACCCTAACCATAACCTATAATCCTAACCATAACCAGAAATCATAATCCTAATCATAACCTATAAAATGAATGGGTTGGATGAGTCAAACTACATGGATGATGTATTTATAGTGGCTAGCTCAGGCTGAGCTCGAGCTCAGAAACCTTTTCCTATATATATATATATATATATATATATATATATATAGAGAGAGAGAGAGAGAGAGAGAGAGACAGACAGAGAACTGTATATATATATATATATATATATATATATATATATATATATATTTCTCTCTCTCTCTCTCTCTCTATATATATATATATATATATATATATATATAGAGAGAGAGAGAGAGAGAGAGAGAGAGAGAGAGAGAGAAGTGTCTCTAGTCGGTCGATTAGAGAACCTTCTCTAGTCCGCCGACCAAAAACACAGTGGGCCCACAAGGGTGTGCCTAAAATTAGCTCCATTGCATCATCCTAATCCTTCGATTTGTGGACACCATTTTAACCTCCACAAATCGAAGGGTTAGGATGATCCTATGGAGATGATTTTTTGGGCACACCATATCTATGTCAGGGCCCACCAAATGAATGATTTGGATCATCCAAACAACGTGGGCCCACTGTGTTTTTAACCTCCACTGTCCATTTTTAACGTCCACAAATCGAAGGGTTAGGAGGATCCTATGGAGATGATTTTTTGGGCACACCCTATGTCAGCTTCCATTAAATGAATGTTTGGATCATCCCAACAATGTGGGCCCACTGTGTTTTTGGTCGGCAGACTAGAGAAGGTTCTCTAGTCGACCGACTAGAAACACTTTGCTTTATATATAACATTTTTGTGTGAGAGAAAGACAACTCTCTCACACTCATTTCTCTCATCTCTTTTCTTTTCTTCTCCACTCCTCTCCTCTTCCTACGTAGAAGATAACAAAAAATCATGTATGGCATCTGTGTTTGTGATATTATTTTTTGCGGTGCACATGGGTGTCTTATTAGTAGCTTTGAGTGTGTTAAAATTATAAAAGATAAATAACGCCTTTCTCCGACAGCTTAAGCTTTTGGAGAAGTTGGTAAGTTAACATGGTATCAAAGCCAAAGGTCTCGAGTTCAAACCTTCCGGATAGCAAAAATCCACATGCGATGGTCAGCCCAAAGTGGGACCACATGTGCCACGTGTTTGCCAAGTGGACCACACGTGCGGGGGAGTGTTAAAAGTATAAAAGATAAATAACGCCTTTCTCCAACAGCTTAAGCTTTTGGAGAAGTTGGTAAGTTAACAGAGTGTATCTGCAATTTTGTTGCTAATTCTGGTCTTTGTTTTTTTAGATTTTGCCTGCTTTTACTCTTCGTGTTGGTGCTGAATTTACTACCTGTTATTGGATTACTCTTATAACGGTTGTAGACCTTAAGGTGCCCGTTTGGATATGCGGATTTTAGAATCTTGGATTTCCTTGAAATCGTAGATGGGAGACGAGAGGAGACCAGCGGTTGTAATCTGATTTCTCGCTCTTCTTTCCGTCAGCAAGAGAGTAGGAGATCATCTCATGTTTCCAGGTCTTACAAATCTCATAAGGGGGGAGTGATTTCTAAAACCTAGATTTCTTACTTAAAATCCAATGTTTTAAAGAGAAGCGAAACGGACAGTCTTCTCGTTTTCCATCCAGGATTTTGAGGAAATCCAATATTCTAAAATCCAATTATCCAAACGGCCCTAAAAGTTTTTTTTTTTTTTTTGAAAAGTGAATTCCTTTGGAATTCTAGTTATTTCTTTCCGAGACTTTTTTACATCTTAGAACGTCAAAATGATGAATTCCTTCGGGAAACTAGAATGTATGGCATCTAGAGAACTTTCCTGTACGGTCTTTATATCTCACATCTATATCATCCCATGTTTAGCCAAGATCAGGAAATAAGTATCTTACAGTGTAATGTGGTCTAATGTGCCACTCTTTGATAATCAGCTTATATGTAGACATTAAATGTGTGCTTAGTTTCTATCATCTAGGAGGTGATTATACTTAATTTAAGGCTAATGGCTGACTTTTTCTCCCTTGTAACAAAATTCTGCTCTTAGATCAATGTGGCAATACTAATCACTTGATATGTAACTTTTATTACCAGGAATTCGCGGCTGTTGGTGGCAAGAACTCAAAAGTGAAAGTGGCTCGTAGTGAAGCAGAAAACCATTTGAAACTCTCAAATACTCGCTCTAAAGTGGTGCAGGGTAAATCTGCTTTTCCTAAACGAAACGTTAGAACAAACCAAGAACCACTTCACAAGCGTCAGCGTGTTGAAAACAAGGTGAAGGAGGAGGGTGAGATTTCTGAATCAGAGCATGATAGGTATCAGCGGTTCAAGGAAGAAAGATGGAGGGATTGGTGTTCTAGTGTCATGGATGATGAGATGCGGACATTGAAGCGTCTAGAGAAGTTGCAGACTACCAGTGAAGATTTACCGAAGGAAAAGGTTAATTCGAACTTTATTTTCCACTTTTTTTCATCATATATTTTTGCTCTATCAAATTAACAAGCATGTCTCTTCTTCAATATGATATTTCCTCAGGTGCTCTTCAAAATTCGGAATTATTTACAAATTCTTGGGAGAAAGATAGACCATATTGTACAGGAACAAGCAGAATCAAATAAGCAATCTAGTAAGTGTTTCTTAATTCTTCAAAAACAATTTCGTATCACTATTACTGTAATATTTTATATGAACACGCTTTCTCTATTTTTTTTCCTGGGACTTCCAAGAAACTGTTCAGACTTCTATATACTTTCTATATACTTTCAAAGATTGATCTTTGAAGGTTCGGCTAAATAATGGAAAGTCACCATGTTGTCTTGTTAATGAGAAATAGAATAGTCTTCTTGACCTTACCCATGTTTTTCCTGATGTTGAGGCTATTATGCTTTTTCAAGGGTCAGTGGTCGAAAAAGACTGTCACTCTCTTGTTGAACTGTGAGATCAAGTTTATTTTTATGAATTCATTATTCAGTGATCCATATTTTTTTAATCATTGGAACTTCATATCACTTAATATTTGTTTTAAGAGAACAAAACTATCCTGGGGACTATATTCACTTTCTTGTTCAACTACAACCAAATCCCACAGCTTCAATCATGGGGAGCTTCATCAGCAAAATGATGATGATACTATCATTCTACTCCATGTTTCAACTACTATCAAGGATAGAAAGGGGGAGAGGGGGGTGGGGATCCCTTTGCCTCAGACCACAAGAGGATTTAAAAAAGCTTTCGGAGACCCATTCACCGAATTGTAGAACCAAGCAGAAGATACACACCTCATAATGTAGGCTTTCCATTTTTCTTCGAACCAAGCAGAAGATACACACCTCATAATATAGGCTTTCCATTTTTCTTCGAACCCCATTCTACTAAGGAGACAGTCCAAGCAATTCCAGTCCACCCTGTCGGCCTTTTCGATATCTAACTTGGTTATCACACCTCTTCCAGTTTAAAGTAGTAATCCACCATCTCATTGGCCATCTATGCAGAGTCAAGAATTTGTCTTCCCTAGATAAACACTGATTGATTATTCTAGATTACCTTTTGGATCACCTTTTTAAAGCATCACGAAAACACCTTAGCAAGGATTTTATACAATCACCCTAATAGACTGATTGCCCTGAAATCCGATATACTTACAGCCCCTTCAACTTTAGCAATTGGAGGTTCTATCAATCAAGGAATTTTATGATGGTCGCAATCCTTGGTTTGACAAACATTGATTGCTGCATGTCTTCAATCATTCATTTTTTAAAAGCAGAAGGTAGTTGAAAGTTGAAACACTGATCATGCTGTTCGTAAGTGTTGCTTGGCATCCCATTTCACAAGAGAGTTGAATACAAATGATGATGCCTTCATGAGGATTTGGGAAATGTTCTTCAAGTCAAAGATTATAGTCATCATCTCAGTTGGGAGATTAAAGGAACTGAAGATTAAATGAGTTTGTTGATGGATGCTGCCTTTCCTTCAATGAAGGCTCCTGTGAAGGTTGAGTTTGTCTCATAAGTCAACCATAATAATCATGTTTACCCAAGCATGTGCACACAACATGCTTGAGTTAGCAACCCTGATAAATATCAGCTTAACTTAGTAACAAACGAAAAACGGTGGTTACTATATTAATATATAGCAATTCCAATTTGCAAATTTTTCTTTTTTTAAATCGTTTTTGCAATTTTTTCGTATGTTTTAGGATTATGACAGGTTTACCGAGATTTAAGCAACCCCTGATAAATATCATCTCTTCGTGCATGAATTTTTTGGAAGATTTTCTACTGCTTGACAGCTTGGTGTTCCTACTTCATACTACCAACTATGATATACACAAGCCCTGACTTTCATTCTGTGTCACACTAATTTAAAGTTGGATGGTCATATTTGATAATATGTATTTTTTTTCCACCTGATACAATTAGTTTACTATCTGGATTTATTTGGTACTATTTTGAAATATGCTTACTTCTTGTTAACATTATGATTTATTCGCTTACTTGCTGTTAACTTTATGATTTATTCTACCTGGAGACTGGTTTAGATCACATACCTTGTTCACTGGGCTTTGTGTTTCTACTTTCTGTCTTGGAAAACTATATAACTGCTCTTCGCAACTCAAATGACATCGAGGTTTCTACAGGAATGACAGTGCGATTGTGGAACTATGTCTCCTCCTTTTCAAATTTGTCTGGAGAGAGGCTTGCTCAAATCTATTCGAAACTTAAACAGGAGCACCAAGCTGAAGCCGGGGTAGGATCTTCCCACCTCTATGCCTCTGCTCCGGGCCCAAGTGATAGAGATAGCGATCCCAATCAGTATCCATCCTTCAATAGTAATCATAAGCCTAGTGGATACCAAAAGTTCTCGTCCGACCCTTCACAAGCATTTTATAGGGATCAGGGGACAGGAAAGTCAGAGGCGTGGAAGAGACGTCGAAGAGCTGACATTGACAATCAGCTTCAACCTCAACCACCATATCAGGAACCTCTAAACAATGGTAACAGGTTACATGAACCCAACTATTCAGGAATTCTTGGCTGGGGCCCATCAGACAATAGGCACTTTAATACTGAAAGACTGAACAGAACCCATCAACCCCGTTTTTCTGCTCCACAAGGTCGACTATCAGAACCCAAATAGTTTGTTATATGGGGCTTATCAGACAAACTGGATGAACCAACAGCCCAGCTTTGGCTTTCATCGGCATTACATTTACTTGGAAATTTTTTTTACCTTGTGGGAATAAAGGTTTGTAGATCCCATGATGGGATACCGTAGATAATCTGAAGTTTTTCTCCAGTAGAGAAAAGCAGCATCTGCCACAAAATGTGGCTGTGCCAAAGAGCTGTAAAGTATTGCGAATCTTGCATGGAAAATGTGATCAATGAGCAATCTTTTCCGGGAAATGGCATGGGGTCTGTTGTATTTTTGGGGACTGAAGTCAGTATTGGTCAAGTCGATAGTGATGAAAAGGATTTACTTCTCGCATTGTTGAAATATATCTGATAGGATATGCCATATATTGTTCACTTTGCAACTTAAGTGTACATTAAAAAGCTTGCATAATTTTAATTTTGAGTTTCTTTTTCTAAAATGCATACAAGACATCCCTACCTTTTGTTTGAGATGTTGAGACTTGGCTCTTGTTTTTTGGGTAGAATGATTTTTATTTGTGTTCTTTGATAACGTCAAGGTACCATATTGAAAGCGAATGGAGTTGTATTAACTCAGCCTTCAAGAATCGGAAATTGTTTTATGTGTTCTGTTACTCTTAAAATGTCGCTGTGCAAACTAACTAGCAATGCTGGATTTATGTGCTCAGAGCCGGAGGAGATTTTCTTTGTTTGATACAACTACTTAAAATTTGGGAAAATGGAAATTAGTATTTTATTTTTACGCTGATTGACTAAAAAGTAGTCGAGCAACTCCGGTTGGGTTGGGTTGGGTCGGATCGGGTTGAGGCCAACCCTAACCCAACCCAAGAAAGCATTCTCTCAACCCTAACCTGACCTGACCTGAGCGTCGGGTTGAGGATGGTCAACCCTAACACGACCCGTCTCCAAATCGGGTCGGGTCAGGTTGGATTCGGGTTCATATGGGGCCAACAAAAAAATACAAGAAAAAAATACACAATCCTAAGAAAATCATGATAAAATTAGAAGACGGAGGTTGTGTTCGGGTCGGATTGTCATGACCTCAACCCTAACCCAACCCAAAATTAAATCGGGTTGGCTATTCCCAACCCTAACCCAACCCAATCCAAGAAAATGCCAATGCAACTAGAGCCAAAATCGGGTTGAACCCGTCGGGCTCGAGTTGAGCCCGACCCAAGTTGCACCCCTACTAAAAAGTAAGAAAAAGGGTGTCTAGACCTTGACTTTCATCTAAGTAGTGACTTGCATACTAATTTTTTATTCTGAATACATTGGCTACATCAACACCGATCTCCACGCAATGAATATGACGCCACAAGGGTATTTTTTTCATGCTCCATATGACATGAAAATATTTGTAATTTGTTCACGAGAAAGTGATATTTTATCATTTTCTATGGGATAGG
The DNA here is from genome assembly GCF_043159265.1 of Tasmannia lanceolata. Taxonomy (NCBI): domain Eukaryota; kingdom Viridiplantae; phylum Streptophyta; class Magnoliopsida; order Canellales; family Winteraceae; genus Tasmannia; species Tasmannia lanceolata. The sequence continues at coordinate 22,018,410 of NW_027518696.1, read as the reverse complement.
CATTTTGGTTATTTTTCCTTAGATATGCATATTTGTTATCATTTTCCATCCAAGGAGATTTTATTATTTTCTAAATGTGAGGGTTTTTATCATTTTCCTTGAGATGAGGGTATTGAATCATTTTCAATGATATTGTTATTATTATCTATGATTGTGGAGTATTTTTTAATTTTTTGTAAGATAATAAGAACGGTATTTTGTTATGTTTTTATGAGGGGTGTATTTTGATCATTATATATATATATATATATATATATATATATATATATATATATATATATATATAAGAAAAGTGTTTCTAAGCACGTGCTTAGGGAGCTCCCTAATCACAAGTGGCTTAAAAGCCACCGATTGGTCGCTTTTTGTGGACCCCGCAGAGGTAGACCCGCCATATGAACCAATCGGTGGCTTTTTAAGCCACTTGTGCTTAGGGAGCTCCCGAAGCACGTGCTTAGAAACACTTTTATATATATATATATATATATATATATATATATATATATATATATATATATATATATATAGAGAGAGAGAGAGAGAGAGAGAGAAGTGTTTCTAGTCCGGCCGACTAGAGATCATTCTCTAGTCCGCCACCCAAAAACACATGGGTCCCACATATTTGGGTGATCTAAAGCATTCATTTGATAGGCCTTATCATATATAGGATGTCCACAAAAATTCAGCTTCATAGGATCTTCTTAACACTTCGATTTGTGGAGTTAAAAAATGGACAGATTTGTGGCGGTTTATAGCCGTCCATTTTAAGCTCCACAAATCATAGGGTTGGGATGATCCTATGAAGCTAATTTCTTGTGGACACCGTCTCTATGTCAAGGCCCATCAAATGAATGCTTTGCATCACCCAAATATGTGGGACCCATGTGTTTTTGGGTGGCGGACTAGAGAATGATCTCTAGTCGGCCGGACTAGAAACACTTTCCTCATATATATATATATATATATATATATATATATATATATATATATATATAGTGTCTCTAGTCGGTCGGCGAGAGAGCCTTCTCTAGTCCGCCGACCAAAAACACAGTGGGTCCATTTTGTTTGGATGATCCAAACAATTCATTTGATGGGCCCTGACATAGATAGGGTGTGCCCAAAAATCAGCTCCATAGGATTACTCTAGCCCTTCGATTTGTGGAAGTTAAAAATGGATAGTGGAGGTTAAAATTCATTTGATGGGCCCTGACATAGATAGGATGTGCCTAAAAAATCATCTCCATATGATCATCCTAACCCTTCAATTTATGGAGGTTAAAATTGACGCGTATAAACTCAACAAATCTGTCCATTTTTAACCTTCACAAATCAAAAGGTTAGGATGATCCCATGCAACTGATTTTTTGGGCACACCCTATCTATGCCAGGGCCTATCAAATGAATGTTTTGGATTATCCAATTAATGTGGGCCCAGTGTGTTTTTGGTCGGCGGACTAGAGAAGGTTCTCTAGCCGACCGACTAGAAACACTTTCCTCATATATTTTTTTGAAATGGTTCAAATTTATTAATAAGATTAAACGACAACCAAGCTGGTCATGGGATTAAAGAATCATTATTTATGATAGGGAAATGATATCAGCACAATGATATATCTATAGCGGCTTGTCTTTTCTTTTTTAATTGGCTTATGAGAACTTTTAGGAAACTATAATCCGAGGAGTGACTCGGTTTGGCAACCTAGAGGGGGGTGAATAGAATGTTAATAAAACCTTTGCCTTTTAAAAACTTTTCCAAAGATTTCACCCAAGACTTATCCCTTGTTTAATTAAGTTTGAAATAGTTGAATTTAAACAATATTACGAATTAATATAAGTTCAAAACCCTTGTTGATTAACAAACTTAATTAGGTGATTTATAATCTAGTTAGCATGGTACAATTATTCAATCAAAAACAAAATGCTAACTACTCACTTAATTCTAACTATGTAAAAATGCAAGCACAAATAATAGAGTTAGAGGATGAGAGAGAAAAGGGAAATACTAACACAAGTGACACAAGGATTTATAGTGGTTCGGCAAATGGCCTACTCCACTCTTCTCAAGGTCGCACTTGAGGATTTTCACTATTGAGACCTCCACGACGCCCGGCTTTAAGGCTTTTACAACCCAAGGAAATTAAACGAGGATGCCCTTGCCACCTTTACAATGTCTCTCCTACACGGCCGAGAACTAAGCCCTTCACCCAAGGGAATTAACACCGGATGCCCTTCCACCTTTCTTGTCTCTCCTACACCGCCGAGATCTAAGTGCTTTCCGAAGAAGAAGATAACTTTGCCTCTAAGTAGGCTATAATGCACAATGAAGCTCTCACAATATTCTCTCAAAAATACTTACAATTTAAAGCCTAAACCAATCTCAAATGTTTTTCTCAAATCATGGCACAATGAGTTTGGTGAGAGAGAAAATAACCCAAAAATAGTTGCAAGTGTGTTTTAAGGGTTCTTTAGAGTTGGAACATGTTCTCATTAATGTTTTGAAACCATACAACATGTATATATAGGTTCGCAACTCAATATTACCGTTTCAGGGGCAAACTGGTAATTTTCGGGTCAAAAAGTCCACTAGCCTTTGTAGCCGCAACGGCTATATATTTTTGTCTCTGGTTGTTTTCTCTATCTGTTAAAAGTATTTTTAAAAATATTTGAAAATATTTTAAATAAGTTTTGATAGGATTTAGTTGCAGGTCCAGGTTGTTTCGTCAGAACTCTGTTTTGTTCAATATTGTGTTGAATGCCATATGGGTCCCAACATGTTGGTACACCACCATGGCCATTCACTTATCCATTCAAGTACTTAAAGGGTGTGTTAGTCTCTTCGAAAAACATATTTTTAGGGGTTTTAAGATATGCATTGATCAAGAGAAAACACAAGAGAGAAATGTGATACATACTACCATTCTAAGTACTCTCTTGAACTTCTCTTGAGCCAATCTTCATTTGATCTTCAATGTGGTGCTTGGCTTGCTTTGGGATCTTCAAAGTTGAGCTTATTTCTTTGACACCTTCGAAGGATGATGCTACCATTTGGTTCAAGCTCATTTGTCATTTGCATTGCTTGTTGATCCTCCAGCTTTGGCCTTCATTGATTTTTCCTAATTGTCCAAATGGTTGATGTGGATAATGTTGAGCTTCTCCTTGGTAGATCCTCCGAGGTATGGTTTGTCCAAGTGTGCTCTAGCTCCTTTGTCCACTGGTTGGTTCATCTTCACGCATAGGCCATCAATGGTGTGTTGGTGCTATCGTAGATTAACCTGTGAATTTTCTGTCCATAACACAACACTCAAGGCAAACAATTAGTCCATAAATGACTAATCAATTTGTGTTTGTTAATCATCAAAACAAGGTGATTGAATGAACCCATGGGGAACCCTTGGGTTAACAATCTCCCCCTTTTTTATTATGACAAACCAAATTAATTAGACAGGTGGGAGGAACCACTTATGAGGATTATATAAACAAGTTAATAGATACTACTCCCCCTCAACTTATTCATGAGTTATATTCACAAGTTATATTACAAGAATGTATATGATTATGGATCTAATCAATTATACAAATTCTCCCCCTTTTGGCATAAGCAAAAAGGAAGGATTAAGCATTAAAGCACAATACAAAGCATCAATGATATATATTGAAATTGATGCTCCCCCTAACTTCTTATCATGATTAACCAATTTAAAATCAATGTATATATGACATGATAAGAGATAATCAATATAGGAAATGAATAAACACAAGACAAGTCAAACCTATGTTGGAAAAAAAGACGTTCTAATTAAGCACAAATTTTAGGGTATATCTTAGTATATAAATAGAACCAATATAAATCTACCCTATGACCCGTAATACAATAAACGATTAGCAAGTTAAAGCTTATATTTTTCTTATCATGAAATAAAAAACAAGCAAGTTTAAAGTTTAGCATGATAAGCCCCATTTTTTTTTGAAATTCCTATTAGAATCTTATCATGAGGTGATGTTTAGTTATAGACTTATCATGATAAGCAAGACTATATAATTTTCAAGTTTAAAAATATTTTCTTAAATTGTCATGCATAGAGGACATTTGATCCTAATATGGCTAACTATTAGGATATATGGAATGACAGTGAAACTTATCATGAAAATACAAGTATCCAATTGAAATCTAAATGAAGGTACACATGATAAGCAATCAAATTCATAGAAAATAAGATTAGCAATTTTAGTTCACTCCTATGAATGTATATCTAGAAAGATATGCAATTTTTAGCACCACTAATGGGGATATGTTTGAATGGACAATGTGAGCATCTCACAATGACCCATATAAACATAAAGATAGCAAAGATTAGGTCTCCCCCTTGGTATTTATCATTGGCCTTAAATAAACTATATGAAACAAGGTATGATAAGACATAGTAGGCCAAAGATATAACAATTGAATAGTTGGCCACCAAAACTTATTCTTGGAATAGATGATATCATATTATACCATCCAAGATAAGTAAAAAAAAGAAGCCTAGAAGAATATGGCACTAAGACCTAGGCTATGGGCTTCTTGTCTTAAACTTAAAAATACACATAAAAGTACAAGACAAGCCCGAACAATCCATATGGAGCAACCATGCTCCAAATGAGTGTACTTATCATATGTGAGGTGATAACCACATTAGGAATCATATGATAAATAACTAAGTATAAATTTACCTTTAAGCTCCCCCTTTGAAAATGAATCATGCAATGCATGAATCCAAAGGGATGTCCTTGCATAGACTCCAAAGGTTTTTGGATATATGTTAGACTCAACCCTTAGGCTACAATGACACTTTACTCTCTAAGTGTCGGTTTATCATGATTAGTGTGATGGCCATAGTCTAGCTCCACATGATAAACAAGTATAGCACATGCTCCCCCTAAATGTGATATCATTTCTATAATTTTAATTTTGCTTCCCTTAAGTATATATCATATATACTAGATAGGAAGATCACACAACAACATATACCTATCCATGTTTGAGATGTTAGCATAATGCCATATGATTAACTGTTTTAATTAGATGAAGGTACCGTCTCCATCTTAGGAACTAAGAAGGCTAAGGGTACCAATTGAGTGGCTTTTAAGGTTAAGGTTTGACATCTCATACATGTGGGTACCAAACAAATTGGGGTGATAACTATAGAATATAAATATGAATACCCATATGACTTAATTCTATAGAACTTAGACATAGAAGAATGGACATTAAAGTAACATGTCTAAGAGATACATCCATGACTCATGAAGGTGAGAGTAAACCTCATGAGAAAGATATGATGCATATCAAAGCTTACATGGATAGTCCAAAATGTTTGGACAAGATAATCATGACAAATGATGTGCAAGGTCCAAACACCTACATCCACAACCACCTATGTAATGACAAGGCATTAGGCACAAAAGTGCATAAGCCATAGGAAAACCAAAATGTGTGGGAGACACATGTTCCCATCATAAAGAATAGGGTATAAACCACCAAGGTGAAATATGCCCAAATAAGATGCTAGATTCACAAGATGTTTTCAATTTTACTTAAATACATTGAATCTAGACATTTTCAATTTTCCCTACAAAATATATTCTATAAGAATCTAGGGATGGATCCAAGGACTCTAAGGATAAATATCAAGTGAACACCTTGGACATGTATTCCAAAGAGGGACTACCATGACTAAACACATATGATGTCATCTAAGTTTCAAAGTTCATCTTAGTCATGAGAGGATATACAATTAAGGCTCATGGAATACACATACATAATACCTATCAAAGATTTCTTATAGCTTTTAATGATAACTATAAAGGACATAATAAAAGAATCTTGTGAGAGGGTGTGAAGGACAACTAGGTGCACAGAGATAAATTTGTTTTCTCACCTAGGGCATTAAAGGTATGTCTGAGAAGTGATTAATTTTCTAGACATGGCATTTACTTTCTTAGTTTTGCTAAAAATGATATATAAATCACTTTAAGTACCAAATAATCTAGCAAAAGCCAATTTTGTCCAAACTAGAGTTCAAATATGAAAGATATACTCTTATGGGTTTAACTTGAAGTCATGGGCAATGAAGAGGTTGATATTCATGCAGGATCAACTATGGTTTTCACATTAAGTTCAAGTGTGGCATGTCATGTGGATGGATGCTAAATGTAATAAGATTTAAGTCATAGTGTGTGCACTTAGCAAAAATACATATAGATACATACAAGTCAAACAATATAAGTATATTGTATCTATAAGTTGTTTCTTCACAAATGATGTGATCATGAAGCACATATCAACTAGATACAACAAGAATAAGTATATTGTATCTAGAAGCGTATCTTTCATATGATTTTGCAATTTAGCTCCAAACATAAACTAGATATCAAAAATAAAATATCTAGGGAACCTTTTCCAATAGATATTATACTTACATATAGCATGTCAAAGTCTTATTGTAAATAAGTTTAAGCACACAGACTTTGAATTCTAAGAAGAGATTTATCATTTAAGCACAAGTATGCATAGATACATGGAATCAAAACAAGAATAAGCACATTGTATCTATTCAACTAAATTTCTTAAATGATATTCAAGTTATAGCACATACCCCTAAATCTACTAAGCATGTAAAATGCCTCAAGTATGAGATTTTGGAACCCAAACCATCTTGGGCCCAACTAAGTTTGTGTGATGTAATGAGTCTTTTCTAACCCACACAAACTTAGAGCTTTTTACAAATCTAAATCTAGATTTGTAATGTCCTAATCTACCACAATAATCACAAGACATGGAAGAATAGGTAGAAGGACTAGATGAACATGATGAACTACAAGAATGCATATGGTGACAATTATGTTTAGCTTTTTCTTCTTGTAGACAATGGTTTTCCAACTCAAGTTTCTCATTCTCGGTTTTCAAATCAATTACTTCCCTTTTTAAGTTTATTGATTCAAGAGATGAGAAAACTCTATTTCTATCTTCTTCGTCATTGAAAACTTTAAGTTTTTCCTTTAAATCAAGGTTTTTCTTTTCAAGTTCAATGTTATATTCAATTAATTTCTTTTCTTCATTTTGTAAATTTACATATTCATTTTGAAGATTTTCAAGTTCAATTGAAATTGATTTGAGAGATTTTTTAAGTGATTGATTCTTTGTGGTTTGTAGTTCAAATTGATCATTAAGTTTAACATAGTTATTCACAAGATCTTTATAAGTAGGAGACACAAAACTATCTAACTCATCATCACTTAAATCACCATTTTCTTCATTTTGATTTTCAAGAGCCATCAATTAAATATTTTCTTTGAAATTATTTTCTAAGGAAATCCAAATTTCTTTAGCATTTTTGCATGATGAAACTTTTTCAAATAGATGTGAGGGCAATGAGCAACATAAGAAAATCATGGCTTTTGAGTTAAGAGAAAATAATCTTTTATCATAATCACTAATTCTCTTAGATTTGAAATTTAAAACAAAGCCATTTTTAATTGATTTAAGCAAGTCTTTATCTAGACTCTTTAGATAAGACCTCATATGGATCGATTAAGATCCATAGTTGGTTCCATCAAAACAAGGAAGTCTAGAAGCCATTAGGTTGCCAATATAGATCTTTTCACTTGAAGAAATTTGAAAGTTCAAAAATCTATATAAGAACCTTTAGCTTTTATACTAAGTGAAATCCGAGGAGTGACTCGGTTTGGCAACCTAGAGGGGGGTGAATAGGATGTTTATAAAACTTTTGCCTTTTAAAATCTCACCCAAGACTTATCCCTTGTTTAATTAAGTTTGAAATAGTTGAACTTAAACAATATTACAAATTAATATGAGTTCAAAACCCTTGTTGATTAGCAAACTTAATTAGGTGATTTATAGCCTAGTTAGCATGGTACAATTATTCAATCGAAAATAAAATGCTAACTACTCACTCAATTCTAACTATGTAAAAATGCAAGCACAAATAATAGAGTGAGAGGATGAGAGAGAAAAGGGAAATACTAACACAAGTGACACAATGATTTATAGTGGTTCGGCAAATGGCCTACTCCACTCTTCTCAAGGTTGAACTTGAGGATTTCCACTATTGAGACCTCCACGACGTCCGGCTTCGAGGCTTTTACAACCCAAGAAAATAAAACGAGGATGCCCTTGCCACCTTTACAATGTCTCTCCTACACGGCCGAGAACTAAGCCCTTCACCCAAGGGAATTAACACCGGATGCCCTTCCACCTTTCTTGTCTCTCCTACACCGCCGAGATCTAAGCGCTTTCCGAAGAAGAAGATAGCTTTGCCTCTAAGTAGGCTACAATGCACAATGAAGCTCTCGCAACGTTCTCTAAAAGATACTTACAATTTAAAGCCTAAACCAATCTCAAATGTTTTTCTCAAATCAAGGCACAATGAGTTTGGTGAGAGAGAAAATAACCCAAAACTAGTTGCAAGTGCGTTTCTAGGGTTCTTTAGAATTGGAATATGTTCTCCTTAATGTTTTGAAACCATACAACATGTATATATAGGTTCCTAACTTAATATTACCGTTTCAGGGGCAAACTGGTAATTTTCAGGTCAAAAAGTCCACTAGCCGTTGTAGCCGCAACGGCTATATTTTTTGTAGCTGGTTGTTTTCTCGGAGCTCCGAGAAATGTCTCGGAGTTCCGAGAAAAATTCTCGGAGCTCCGAGACTGGTTTTCCAGCAATCTGCTTCAAACTTGTAAAATTCATATCTCCCTAATTCCTTGTCGGATTTTGACGTTCTTGTACTCTACGGATATGAGAAAAATGAGAGCGATCTTTAAATATTTTAAATAAGTTTTGATAGGATTTAGTTGCCGGTCCAGATTGTTTCTTCGGAACTCTGTTTTGTTCAATGTTGTGTTGAATGCCATATGGGTCCCAACATGTTGGTACACCACCATGGCCATTCACTTATCCATTCAACTCCTTAAAGGGTGTGTTAGTCTCTTTGAAAAACATAGTTTTAGGGGTTTTAAGATATGCCTTGATCAAGAGAAAACACAAGAGAGAAAGGTGATACATACTACCATTCTAAGTACTCTCTTGAACTTCTCTTGAGCCAGTCTTCATTTGATCTTCAATGTGGTGCTTGGCTTGCTTTGGGATCTTCAAAGTTGAGCTTCTTTCTTTGACACCTTCCAAGGATGATGCTACCGTTTGGTTCAAGCTCCTTTGTCCTTTGCATTGCTTGTTGATACTCCAGCTTTGGCCTTCATTGATTTTTCCTAATTGTCCAAATGGTTGATGTGGATAATGTTGAGCTTCTACTTGGTAGATCCTGCAAGGTATGGTTTGCCCAAGTTTGCTCTAGCTCCTTTGTCCATTGGTTGATTCATCTTCAAGCATAGGCCATCAATGGTGTGTTGGTGCTATCGTGGATTAACCTGTGAATTTTCTGTCCATAGCACAACACTCAAGGCAAACAATTAGTCCATAAATGACTAATAAATTTGCGTTTGTTAATCATCAAAACAAGGTGATTGAATGAACCCATGGGGAACCCTTGGGTTAACACAGCTCATTAAATACTAAAAGACAAGATGCTTTGTGGAAATATTAAAACGATGTAGTGCTGATATCTTTTTGCTTATATATAGAGGAAAGTTTAGCTACTCGATCGAGTAGCTAACTTAGCTACTCCACCTGCTTAAAATATAGTGGGCCCACATTGTTTAGGTGATCCAAACATTTCATTTAATAGGCCCTCACATAGATAGGGTGTGCCCAAAAAATCAACTCCATTGGATCATCCCTACGCTTCAAACTGTTGAGGCAAAAATGGACAGATTTGTGAAGGTTTACACACGTCCATTTTTACCTCCCCAAATCGTAGGATTGGGTTGATCCTATGGAGCTGATTTTTTGGGCACACCCTATCTATGTGAGGGCCCATCAAATGAATGGTTTGCATCACCCACTGTATTTTAAGCTGACGGAGTAGCATAGTGAGCTACTCGATCGAGTAACTACACTTTTCTCATATATATATATATATATATATATATATATATATATATATATATATATATATATATAGAGAGAGAGAGAGAGAGAGAGAGAGAGAGAGAGAGAGAGAGCAAACGGTTCTTACACATATGTGTAGATAAGTTATCTACACACTAGCTTAAAATACAGTGGGGGCCACATTATTTGGGTGATCCAAACCATTCATTTTTAAGGCCCTCACATAGATAGGGTGTCCACAAAAAATCAGATCCATAGGATCATCCTAACCATTCGAACTGTGGAGGCAAAAAATGGACTAATTTGTGAAGGTTTAAAGACATCCAATTTACCTCCACAAATCGTAGGGTTGGGATGATCCTATGGATCTGATTTTTTGTAGACACCCTATCTATGTGAGGCCCTTTAAAATGGATGGCTTGGATCATCCAAACAATGTGGGCCCTCACTATATATATATATATATATATATATATATATATATAAATGAGAAAACGGTTCCTACACATATGTGTAGAGAGTTCTCTACACACTAGCTTAAAGGGCCTCACATAGATAGGGTGTCTACAAAAAATCAGATCCATAGGATCATCCCAACCCTACGATTTGTGGAGGTAAAATGGATGTCTTTAAACCTTCACAAATTAGTCCATTTTTTGCCTCCACAGTTCGAATGGTTAGGATGATCCTATGGATCTGATTTTTTGTGGACACCCTATCTATGTGAGGGCCTTAAAAATGAATGGTTTGGATCACCCAAATAATGTGGCCCCCACTGTATTTTAAGCTAGTGTGTAGATAACTTATCTACACGTGTGTAGGAACCGTTTTCTCTCTCTCTCTCTCTATATATATATATATATATATATATATATATATATATATATGAGAAAAGTGTTTCTAAGCACTTGCTTAGATAAACTTATCTAAGCACATGTGGCCCACATTTTTTAGGGGATCCAAAGCATTCATTTGGAAGGCCCTTCCATGGATAGGGTGTGTACAAAAAATCAACCCTATAGGATCATCCTAACCCAATCAAAGTTGGAGTGGAAAATGGGCAGACACTGTGTGTCCATGTTTCTGCCCATTTTCTCCTCCACAAATGGCAGGGTTAGGATGATCCCATAGGGCTATTTTTGGTACACACCCTATCCATGGAAGGGCCTTCCAAATGAATGCTTTGGATCCCCCAAAAAATGTGGGCCACATGTGTTTTTGAGCATGTGCTTAGATAAGCTTATCTACGCACGTGCTTAGAAACACTTTCCTCTCTCTCTCTCTCTCTCTATATATATATATATATATATATATATATATATATATATATATATATATATATATATATATGAGAAAATGGTTTCTACACACAAGTGTAGATAAGTTATCTACACACTAGCTTAAAATACAGTGGAGGCCCACATTGTTTGGGTGATCCAAACCATTCATTTGATTGGCCCTCACATAGATAGGGTGTCCACAAAAAATCAGCTCCATAGGATCATCCCAACCCTATGATTTGTGGAGGTAAAATGGACGTGTATAAACCTTCACAAATCTGTCCTCTTTTTGCCTCCACGGTTCGAAAGGTTAGGATGATCCTATGGAGCTAATTTTTTGGGCACACCCTATCTATGTGAGGGCCCATCAAATGAAGGCTTTGGATCACCCAAACAATGTGGGCCCCCACTGTATTTTAAGCTAGATTGTAGATAACTTATCTACACATGTGTGTAGAAACCATTATATATATATATATATATATATATATATATATATATATATAAGAATAGAGTTCCTAAGGTGTCACCTCATATAGCTTATGTGAGTTGGCGCTTAAAAACATAAGGGGCCCACTTTGTTTGTATGATCTAAAGCATTCATTTGATATGCCCTCACATAGATAGGGTGTGCCCAAAAAATCAACTTCATAGGATCATCCTAACCCTTCCATTTGTGGAGGTTGAAATGGATGGGTATAAACCTCCATAAATCTGCCCATTTTTAACCTCCATAAATGGAAGGGTTAGGATGATCCTATGGACCTGATTTTTTGTAGGCACCATATCCATCTAAGGGCCTTTCAAATGAGTGGTTTTGATCACCCCAAAAATGTGGGTCCCCTATGTTTTGTGAGCGCCACCTCATATAAGCTATATGAGGTGACACCTTAGGAACTCTATTCACTCTCTCTCTCTCTATATATATATATATATATATATAGATAGGGTGATCCAAACCATTCATTTGATAGGCCCTCACATAGATAGGGTGTGCCAAAACAATTAGCTCGTTGGATGATCCCAACCCTTCAAACTATGGAGCAAAAAATGGACAGATTTGTTAAGGTTTTTACACGTCCATTTTTGCCTCCACAAGTCGTAGGCTTGGGATGATCCTATGAAACTGATTTTTTGGGCACACCCTATCTATGTGAGGGCCCATCAAATGAATGGTTTGCATCACCCAAACAATATGGGGCCCACTGTATTTTAAGGTGTCGGTGTAGTTAACTGTAGTTGCACGTACTGTGACGGTGAAAGAGGGGAAAATGGACGCGTAAGTGGGCAAATTTATACCCGCCCATTTTCCCCTCTTTCACCTCCACAGTTTGAAGGGTTGGGATGATCCTGTGGAGCTGATTTTTTGGGCACCCCCTATCTATGTCAAGGCCTATCAAATGACCGGTTCGGATCACCCCAAAAATGTGGGCCCATCATGTTTTAATGGTCACCTCATATAAGCTTATATGAGGGGGTGCTCACAATCACTTTCCCCTATATATATATATATATATATATATATCACAATCACTTTCCTCATATATATATATATGAGGAAAATGATTATACGCTTGAAGCGCATTTGCTTAGGTAGGCTTGAAGAGAGAGAACTCTTCTTATTGGTTGCAAATGTGGGCCCAAAACATTAAAGAAAAAAAAAGTTGCGGCGTTAAGGAGGGGGTCCGTCTTCGACGTACCCTCGAAAAATAAAGAAAACCCAATTAACGTTCTCTCTCTCTCACTGTGTTTTAGGCAAAAATAATAATAACCCAAACCCTCTTTCTACGCACTCTCTCTCTCTCTCTTTCTCTCTCTCTCTCTCTCTCTCTCTCTCTCCGATCGGAGCCCATCACGCCGACAAATCCAACAGGTGCGTTTCTTCCTCCTGCTCTCTTTCTCTTTTTTTTTCTTTTTTCATCTCCATGAAAAAAGAGGGTTTCATCTTCTAGATATTTCTGAAAAAGAGGGTTTCATCTTATTCCAGATCTCATATAGTTTCTAGGTGAAACGTTATTTGAATCTTCCAGATTTGATATAGTTTATGGATGAAATGTTAGGGTTTCCTCTTCTTCCAGATTTTTGTGAAATGTTTGGGTTTCCTTTGTCTGTGAAATAGGGGTTCTTCTTCTTCCAGATTTTTGTGACTTCATTATTTTTGAATTTTTAACTCTCTATCTGAAATTAAATTTTCTATCTCTTTCTCTTCGGATTTTCCATTGCACACAGTAACGCCACTTACATTTGTTCCTTTCCTTCTAATTTGGCTATTTTTTCACAGCTAACAGTCTTTATTTTTATTGCATTTTTTCATCTCCAGTCTTTTGGTTGTTAGTTGTAGTTATTTATATGGCTGCAATGGGTTCTTAGTAACTTGGCATAAATTTTCATTTCTATGGTTATGGTTAGCCTTTATTTTCATAAAGGATCCTACAATTTCAATTGAAAAAGGTCCTTATTGCGAACAACACATCGGTAATTCTAGATGAAGTGCTACCATATAGGTTCCAATCAAAGCTGACCCCAGGCTATTGGACTATACCTCAGGTTTGTCTTAAAGGGTTATTTATATTATAAGCTATTGTATTTTGCCTCTATTATCTTGCTTTATAGTAACAATTTTTTTTATCCTGATAGGAAATGATATTGCCTATGAAAATAATACAAAAGCTTTTAACCTAAGTGTCCTATGTGAAATAGGTAGTTCCATTGTTCACTGCTTTTCTATTAAATAGTTTGTCTTTTTCTTTCTCTGTTGCTCTTTTCATTTTCGAATATTGTTTGCAATCTGATGATAATGTCCAATGAAAATGCAGTGAAGTCAAAAGAACTCAAGTGATTGCCAAATGGAAGTGAAGTTCATTGGCATCAACAGACTCATTTTCGAAACCAAAAACCTGTACTTCATTCAGTTGTAGTAAAGATTTTGGACTCACAATCAATTGTCATGATCTTAAACAAACATGGCCTAAGTATCATGAACTACTTTTCATGGCTTAATCGATTCTTTGGTTTGTTTATGGCGATGTTCTTAGATTGGTTACGCCCTGTTTGCTTCAGATTTCGAGAACCAATTATGAGTCCAAAACTAATTGTCCAAAACTAATTGATGGGTTCTCTGAATGTCTTTCAACTTCTAATGTTTTTTTATGGCATAAAGTTCATTTGTATACGGACTGTTTTTTTGTGCCATAGAGTTTAAAGTTTACTTACGACTGTATATTCTATTTAGAGAAGCGTATTAAATGGCATCCTCAAGCAACTACAGTGCTAATTCACAGGGCATGCGACCAGCCGAATGTGATTGTAAAGAGATAGCAGTTCGCAAAATTACTCGCAGTAACACAAACAACAATAGAGGCCGGCCATATTACAAATGTGCTGGAATCAAAGTGAGTATTTTATTTGGTAGTTTTTATCCATATAATTCTTAACATGTATAAATTTTAATGTTGGAAACGACATGCAAGGCTACACGTATGAATATTTCGAATGGGCTGACCTTGATTTCGACGGTACTGAGTCACCCACTTACCCAAGGATTCACAATCGACGAGAAGCTATTGGCGAAAATAAAGTGATCGAAGACCGCGTAACAGCACTCGAGAATGAGAATACCATGCGAAAGAATGAATTTAACATGTTTAAAGGTTTTGTAAATATGGGGTTTATGTTTGTAATTATGGGGTTTATGTTTGTGTTTTTCGTGTGTCTTTCTATCTTTAGGTGAGTAGTAGTAGTATCCTTTTGTATGGTTCTACCGTTAGGTAAGTAGTAGTAGTATCAAGTAATTGTATTAAGTGACATCAAACTCTGATTGTATTACTCATGGTTCATGTTTAATTTCTTAATATTATCAGTTTTGGATTGCTTGACCATAGTCTACATGAAAATGGGTCAAAGTGGAGAGAGAGAGAGAGAGAGAGAGAGAGAGAGAGAGAGAGAGAGAGAGATGTATCTAGTGTAGTGGAGTATGTTTGTTGGTGTTTGGGGTAGTGTTATTTTTAACTTTATATATGTCATGATCCCACATGTGTAATATAAATTGTTATATTCTTTTTGCCTTTATTAATTATATATAGGAAGACACTTCCAAATTGGAATTCCATTCTGAAAATAAAGACAAAAGTGAAAATGACCCCACGATTTGGTCATTTTCACGATACAACGGAAAACGCCCCTAAATAGGACCTGTTTGGATTACATAAAAAAATATTTTTTCTTGGGAAAAATTTTCTTTCCATGATTTATAGGAAAATGATATGATTATAGTCAATTTAAAGGGATGCTATCATAAAGTGAGTAAAAATTGAATGAGGTTAGCTCAAGGCATCTTTGTCATGTGTAAAAAAATGTAAGAGCTTTTAGAAATATTTTCCTTACACTACGTCAGCTACAATAAGATTAGGCCGGCTGCTTGCCATTTCATTTTGTGGGCGTCACATAAGCCATATTCATCACTTAATTGCCATTTCAAAATAGGAATACCAGCCATTTTTTGAGATATTGTTGGGGCTTCCACACTCACGGAATTTAAGAACATAATCACCTGTCTGTAAGAACAAAATGAGCATTTATAAGAGCACCTGCCTTCACAACATGCAAATGAGCATTTATATAGTTCACAACAATAACCAAAAACACCTGTCTATAAGAAACATTTCATGATTTCAGTACAAAGATTAGTAATAACCAAATCATTTTTCTTTTGCTCCCTTCACAAAATAAAAAGATGAATACATCTGATTGAACTCAACATGTGTATAGTCTATGGTCCCTTGACAAAACCATCTATAAAAAAAGGTCTCCCTTGACAAATGATCACTAATTCTTTGCAACCACTAGTCTGCAACCTGATACATGAATCCTGGAACACTACGGGAAAAAAAAAATAGCAGTTATGAAAGAGAACTACCCCGATTAGAATTGACAGTAATTTGAAGAATATTAACACTTACCTCAAATATGATGCTTCTCCACCTCTAGTTTCTCCATTGAAATGTTCATTTTCACCTGAAATATAAAGGCAGTTGTTTTAAACTTACAACACATAATATACTTATGATGGCTCAAAAGAAGGTCAAGAACAATTTATGAACTTAATATCAAAGTAAATGAGAGCACAAACATGGCAATGCTTTCAACATTTTGGTCCCCCTAAGCTTCCTCTCCCTTATCATTCTTTTTTTCTCATTTCCAGCCACCTATTAGAAAGTACAATAGTAGATATTTAAACAAATAAGAAAAAAATGCGGAGCATAATAAAATGATAAGAGTAATAACCATATTTTGTTTCACCTTAGCCCTCTTTTGACAGCTTGTTCTATAATGTCCATATTCCCTACATTTTTTGCACTGGCGTTGCTGTTTTTGTGCTTGAGTGGCCTCTATGCCAGATACATGACGCGTTGCACACTTCGGCCTGCCCTTCGTCCTTACAACTTTGGGGTCGCGAATTGTAAACCCAGGTATTTGGCTGGAATCAATGTTTGACTGAGGTATTTGACTAGGACCAATGTTTGCTTGCACTTGGCTACCAACTGTTACCAAGTCACTCTGTGGACAGACAATCTCCTTCTCCTTCTTTTCAACTTCTACGGCAAGCTCTATACAAAAATCAGTCATCTTCTTGAAGAGAATCTCATCATTACCAACTTTTTCAATCAGTTAATGCAATGTTGACATTAGACACCACCTCTTCATTCCATTCACGCCACTAGTATCTCCTTGGGTTACAGATGTTGTGCCCCCAGCTTGATACCATGCATCAATTGACCATCTCTTTAATAAATAGCGTTTGGGGATAGTAGGTACTTGCTTCCATAAGGTGAATGATATGTCTGCATAATATTCCCTCCCTCTCAAACTTAGCACATTGACATGTCGCAGTTACATCGTTAGAACTGTCAAACAGAACCCTTAAGTATTTCTTCTTGTCATCTGTCCTAATTCCTACACTGTATTCCACAACATTACCGTTCTTTCCCAACTTGTCTTTCCATAAGGCAAAATTACCCATAATCTCATCTTGGAATATGATGAACATCTTCTTCGTATAGAATTCCCCAGCCTTTCGTTCCAATGGGCTGGTTGTGTTCAATTTGGCAATTGTATTTTTAGACTTAAAATCTTCTTTGGATTCAGCTTTATGCTGCTCAAGCAGGGCCTTATCGTATTGACCCAAGAATTCAACTAAGGAGGTGTTCTGGTTAACATAACCATCAAAGAAGGAATTTATGCTTTCACTCTGTTGACTAGATGTCATTCCTACTGTGAATGTGTCTCTCCAATAGGCAGGGACCCAATACTCGCGGAGATCCAACATTTTTCCTAACCAATGACTTTCATCAATATCGTATTTATCAATCAAAGTTTTCCATTCTGTCTCATAATCGTCTATTTCCCTCTTAAAAAACCAATGATTGTAATCCTTGTAGAAATCACTGTCGGCATCTCTCATGTTTGCAACATGCTCAAGGAAATGCTTCTTTATGTGCCACGAACAAAACCGATATCTGGTATGTGGAAACACTTTCCTAATTGCATTTCGCATAGCTCCGTCCATATCAGTTATTATAGCACCTGGAGCTTTACCAAACATACACGTGAGCCAGTGCTCAAATAACCAGGTGAAAGTCTCCTCTCTCTCGTCTGTAAGAAGTGCACATCCAAATAGAGTCGACTGCCTATGATGGTTAACTCCAGTAAACAGTGCAAACGGCATTTTAAACCTGTTCATTTTATAAGTGACATCAAATATGATCACGTCACTAAAGGTAAGGTATGCTTCTCTCACCCTTGAATCGGCCCAGAACATCGAACGCAAAGTCCCATTCTCGTCTAACTCCAACTCGAAATAGAAGTTCGGGTCTTCAGACTTTCTCTTTTGGAAATGGTTTGCCACTGTCATTGCTTCTTTACCCATATTGTTCTTCCTAAGTGCTCTCAAATGGGCAATAACTTGATTTGTTGAGACCACGGGAGCATTGGAAGTAGAGTTAATGGTGTTTTTTATCGGAGCAGGCTTGAAATTGCTTCCACCGAGTTGTTCAATCAAATTCTTACAACTTTTATTATTACGGAATCGACTATGTGAATGATGCATTTGCCTTTTAGGTGGGGAAGTAAGCTCATGAGAATGGATGTCGTCGAAAGTTGTAATTGTCCACTGATTATCTCTCAACTTGTTGATCATCTTCGCTTTACAATTCATTCTGGTAAGGCGACGCTCCCTCAACTCCTTAACATCATCTCTCTTCTCCTTAACCCTTTTCTGTCCCTCTTTGTCACATACAAACTGTCTCGATATCACCTCCTTCGTTATATTTGACTTCATTGTACTAGATATTCGTAGTCCAAAACCAGTAGCGTACGCGTAATTATTGTAGAACTCATATGCAGCTTCCCAAGTTTCAAAAACTTGATCCACAAATAGCTTATTCATAACACTTTTCTCACCGGCAACCTCGCTGGGACTAGTAACTTCGTGACTACAACCCTCATCTCCGTCTTTCCCATCATTAGCCTCCGATACTAGCTCAGCATCATTGAGATTTACCCCATCATTAACCTCAACTGTAGTCCCATCCCACACTAAATTATCATCACAGAGATTAAACCCGTCGCCAAACTCAATTAAACCATTTGCATCTACTTCGTCAATAGATGGATCCATTTTTTATACCTAAAAAATACAACATAGGCATGGCCCATCAGCATAATTAGAAATGGTTAAATGTACAGCTAAGAAAATCAGAGACAAGAATAGATGATAAAGATAATCACTTTTTTTTTCACATTGGGAAGAATAGAACCTAAAAACACTCATATTTCACAAAAATATTGTTGTAGGAATCTGCTAACTCAGTACATGCTCAAGGGTCTCATTTAATACCCAAGTATAAAAACTCGACACAAAAGAATCATATTACATTTTTCAGGAAAAAGGATACAGCAGAGCTACTCTAAACACACATATTTCATGAGACTAACCTCCAAGAATATCTCTCCCCACTGGATTTAATTAAATCTACACTGAAGAAACAAAGAAAAATACAAATACAAATCTACTAGCTTCGATAAAATGTTACCCAGAAAAAGAAGGTTTCACCTTTAAACTTGTATTACAAAATCAATGCCAAAACTATATGTGATCTGGAATAAGATGAAACCCTTTTTTTGCAGAAAAATCAAGAAGATGAAACCATCTTTTTTCATAGAGATGAAAAAAGAAAAAAAAAGAGATAGAGAGCAGGAGGTTACTGTGTGCAATGGAAAATCCTAAGCGAAAGAGATAGAAAATTAAATTTCACATAGAGAGTTAAAAATTCGAAAATAATGAAGTCACAAAAATCTGGAAGAAGAAGAACCCCTATTGAAAAGTCACAAAACATTTCATGAAAGAGATAGATGTAAGTGACGTTACTATGTCCAATGGAAAATCCGAAGAGAAAGAGATAGAAAATTTAATTTCATATAGAGAGTTAAAAATTCGAAAATAATGAAGTCACAAAAATCTGGAAGAAGAAGAACCCCTATTTCACAGACAAAGGAAACCCAAACATTTGGAAGAAGAGCAAACCGTAACATTTCATGCATAAACTATATCAAATCTGGAAGATTCAAATAACATTTCACCCAGAAACTATATGAGATCTGGAATAAGATGATACCCTCTTTTTTCAGAAAAATCTAGAAGATGAAACACTATTTTTTCACGGAGATGAAAAAAGAAAAAAAAGAGATAGAGAGCAGGAGGAAGAAACGCACCTGTAGGGTTTGTCGGCGTGATGGGCTCCGATCGGAGAGAGGTCAGAGAGAGAACAGAGAGAGAGATTGGAGAGAGACAGAGACAGAGACAGAGAAAGAGTGCGTAGAAAGAGGGTTTGGGTTATTTTTTTCACCTAAAACACAGTGAGAGAGAGAGAGAGAACGTTAATTGGATTTTCTTTTTTTTTTAGGGTACGTCGAAGACGCACCCTCCGTAACGCCGCAACTTTTTTTTTCTTTAATGTTTTGGGCCCACCATTGCAGCCAATAAGAAGAGTTCTATCTCTTCAAGCCTACCTAAGCAAATGCGCTTCAAGCGTATAATCATTTTCCTCTCTCTCTTTCTCTCTCTTTATATATATATATATATATATATATATATATATATATGAGAAAACGGTTTCTACACACATGTGTAGATAAGTTTTCTACACACTAGCCAAACAACATATTGTTTGGTTGATCCAAACCATTAATTTGATTGGCCCTCACATAGATAGGGTGTCCATAAAAAATCAGCTCCATAGGATCATCTCAACCCTACGATTTGTGGAGGTAAAATGGACGTGTATAAACCTTCACAAATCTGTCCATTTTTGCCTCCACGGTTCGAAGGGTTAGGATGATCCTATGTGAAATAAACAAGAGGGGGGGGGGTGAATTGATTTTAACAATAATTTATACCTTTTTAAATTTAGGTATTGAATCTAATTTGATTTTTCTTTTCTTGATTAGATTTTGGTTAGTTCAACTAAGATCAAATAAAAAAGAAATACCAAACCAAAATAAGACTGAAAGTGCAAGACAAGGAAAGAACACACCGATGTATAGTGGTTCGGGCAAAGCCCTACTCCACTCTTTTTAAGATCGTCCTTAAGGATTTCCACTATGTGAGACCTCCACGATGCCCGGCTCCGAGGCGATTACACTCCCAAGGGGTATTAAATGAGGATGCCCTTGACACCTTTACAATGACTCTCCTTCTCCGCCGAGTTCTAAGCTCTACTCCTTAGGGTATTAAAGTAGGATGCCCTAGCCACCTTTACAAGAATAGAAGATGAAGATTTGCTTGGCTTCTCTTGAAAGCTTGATGCACAATGTAGTCCCTTTGAGTGCTCTTCACAATAGGTTGCAAATGAAAGGCCAAAATCCAAACTCAAATGATTTGCAAGTGCAAGGCAAGTTTGGTGGAGAAAACAAAAGCTTAAGCTTCAATGAGTTGCAAGTATTTTTGAATGCTTAAGATGGTTTTTCTAATTATCCAAGAGAGAAAGATAATCCTCTTGAATGAGTATTTATAGCACTTAAGAAGATATGACCGTTTGGGGGTGTATATATCAAAAAACCAATTTTTAATTGAAAAACCAACGGCTCTTTTCTAAGCTGTCACGATGTTCTCGGAGCTCCGAAAAATTCTCGAAGTTCTGAGACAAATTCTCGGAGTTCCGAGAGAACGGCCAGAAGAAGGAAAATTCTACTGGACCATTTCTCGGAGTTCCGAGAGAATGGCCAGAAGTTGTAAAATACTAATGGACCATTTCTCGGAGTTCCGAGAAGCCTAAAATCAGCATGACTTTTCTGTTTTTTTGTTGCTATTTGATTTTGGGCTTTTGGAACTCAATCCCTATGATAATTTGGAATGTTTATGAGGGTCCCAACATGTTGGTCCACCACATAACCATTCACTTAACCATTTAAGTTCTTAAGTGGTTTTGGAAACTATTTTGAAAACCTTGCCTTGACTTAGAAATCTAAAGAGAAAAAGATGTACAATGAAATCTAGGTAACCCTCAACTTCTCTTTAGCCTTGATTTTTAATTGGTCTTCCATTTTCTGTATGCTTGCTTGAGAGATAATGTGAGCTCCACTTAGCCCCTTTGACTCTTGTGTGGTACATCTTCAAGCATGACCATGTGGGGGTGTTGGTTCCTTCAATGATCAACCTATCTTAACACAACACTTCAAGGCAAATTGATTAGTATTCAAGAACATAATCAATTATGTTTAGAATCATCAAAACAAGATAGGAGAGTAGACCCTTGGGCTTACAATCTCCCCCTTTTTTATGATGACAAACAAAATTGATTATGAGGTGTGTGTGGAGTGACATAATAGGCATGTGAATGCAGGAACTCCCCCTCAATATATGCACAATGATAAACGATAACAATTAAAAGCATATAGTGCATATAGGCAAGTGAATAGATAATCAATTTCAAACTTCTCCCTCTTTTGTCATCGACGGAAAGGGCGAACTAAAATGTATAGCAATTAGGAGTGAATGAAGATTGAGTTAGGTGCTCCCCCTAAATCAATGCTTATGGTATAAAATATGTAGCCAAGAAATGCACATATACCTGTTCATGATCGAGATGTTGACATATTGTCAAATTGTTAGGTAGTTTAATTAAGGTGAAGGTACCTCTCCATCTTAGAGAACTAAGAAGGCTAAGAGTACCAATTGAGTGATTTTTAAGATTAATGTTTGACATCTCATTCATGCAGATACTACCAAACATGGATGATATATATATACTTTATAGATAAGCTGGTGAAAGGCACAAAGTATTTAGTTGGCAATTTATTTGACTTGATCCGCACTCCAAATGTTCAAGGCACTTCGGATATAACATATTCTATCATCACTAAGGGGTTTTGTAAAGATATCAGCTAATTGTTCTTCAGTGTTGATATATTTTAAGCAAATATTCCCTTTTTGTGAGTGATCTCTAATGAAGTGGTGCCTAATCTCAATATGTTTGGTTCTAGAGTGTTGTATGGGGTTCTTTGTCAAGTTTATAGCACTAATATTGTCACATTAAATGAGAATATTTTCTATTTTAATTCCATAGTCCATCAATGTGCTTTTCATCCATAGGACTTGTGCACAGCAAGCTCCAGCTGCCACATATTCTGCTTCTGTTGTGGATAGAGCTACTGAATTTTGTTTCTTGCTAAACCATGAAACAAGTGATTTGCCCAAGAATTGACAAGTTCCACTAGTGCTTTTCCTATCCACTCTACATCCAGCAAAGTCTGCATCTGAATATCCAATGAGAGTGAAGGCAGTAGATCTTTCATACCATAGTCCCAGACTTTGGGTTCCTCTTAAGTACTTGAAGATCTTCTTGACTGCAGATAGGTGAGACTCCTTTGGATCCGATTGAAATCGAGCACAGAGATAGACAGTAAATATAATGTCTGGTCTGCTGGCTGTCAAATAGAGTAGGCTACCTATCATACCCCTATACATCATTTAGTCCACAGATTTGCCAAATTCATCATTTTCTAACTTAGCAGTTGTACTCATGAGAATTCTTGATGTCTTACTGCTATCCATACCATACTTCTTTAATAACTCCTTTGTAAGCCCAATGGTTCCCACCTTGGCATTCCCATCTTATTTTGATGATTCCAATACACAAGTGATTTTATATCACTAATGTGTTTTTGTGTCTAAGTTGTAGATCTTAATTGTGCTAAGACAAGATTGCTTGGATTGAGGCCAAGAAGATCTCATTGGACCACATTATGAAGGCCAAAGAAATCGAAGATCCAAGACGAATGAAGACTTGAAGAATCGCATTGAAGATCGAAGTCAATTTAGATTGTATAAGATCCAATCTTAATTTAGATTTTAAAAGGCATAAATAAAGTAATCTCACACACCCCCAAAAATGTTTAAGAGACTGTCCTTGTGGTGTTCCAACAATGTGGAACCCTCATAACAATCCCAACTTGGTTGAGAGTTGGAAGCCCAAAGAAAAAGAATTGAAAATCTGCTGCTGATAGGCTTCTCGGAACTCCGAGAGAATTCTCGGAGCTCCGAGAGATTCCTCGGAGCTCCGAGAATTGGTCCAGTAGAAATTTTCCAACTTCTGTTTGTATTCCCGGAACTCCGAGATCAATTCTCAGAACTCCGAGAAAATTTCTCGGAACTCCGAGACCACTATAACGAGAAGAAATATATCCGTTGGTAACTTTGCCAGATTTACCACTATGCCCCTTAAACAGTCATATTTGGTTTTTCTATATATATGGGCATTCCAAACTTCCCAATCATTAATCCTAACACTCAAAAACTCTACTTGAACATCTTAAGAGTGAATCAAACTTGTTTATGCCTCTCATCTTCTAAGATTATAATTTGGATCATAGGCTCAATTTGTACATCTTCTACAAAGTGTGTAAACCCTTGTGAGGGATTTTTATTTCCTTCTTTCTTATTCAAGAAACTTGTATTGGGCGAGTGTTTGGAGAGGCAGAGCCCACTCTCCGTGGTGAAGATTGCCACCAAGGTTAAAGGCGGTCGGAATTGTAATCGGCATTGATCTTCGCTGAAGTTAAGAAGATCATATAGTGAAGCCATTGTAGACACCCCATTTTGACTAAGCCCTAAACCCTCCCGGCTCATACCAAATCCATCCGAATCTCAGCATTAGGGTCCCAAACTTCACCCTAGGCTGGATGAAGGTCTCTTCTAACTCCTTGCAGAATTTCATCGAGATCGGGACTCGTTTGCCCAGCAATCAGGCTGAGAGGGTGTGTGTAGTGTAAATAGGGGTGGCCCATTAGGTTTTTCATTTTTACCCTAAAAACCTTGTATTTTAGGAAAAATTCAAGTTATCCAAAGACCCCAAATACCCATGAATACATTTTCAGAAGCCTTAGGATCTCAGAATTGTCTCGGCAAAATTTCAGAAAAATCCACCAAAAAAATTAGAAAAAGACAAGTGGAGTTAGTGCAGTTATCAAGTGTGGGGAGGGTGCATTAGCCAGCTGGGGTCGCGCATGTGTGCGCTTATTAGATGGTAGTGTCGATATCACCACCCATTATTTCCTTATAAAAAGGAAAATCAAAATTCGTTTGAGAGGTGGATTTTCAGATCTAGGTTTCTTTTAAGAAAAAAATTAACAAATCAGAGAGAAAAGAGAGAGAGAGAGCAAGGTTAGGTTTTTTCTACGCTTTGATTGTCTTCTCCGGCAAGCTTTGCCGGATTCCGGTGGCATCTTCCAACGTCTTTTTCATCTCCTGCATCAACAAAAGCCTTCTCTTGATCAGCTCTTTCATCAGATCTATTTCTTTCCTCTATTCTTTCCGAACAATTGCAGAGAGGGAGAGATAGCTAGGGTTTCATCTCCTCCTTCTTCGGCAAGGCTCCGATCCTCTTCTCCGGTAAGTCCTTGCCGGATTCCGGTTAAGTTCCGACCAAACTTTATTCACAATAAGCTTTTCTCCTTCCTCCTCTGTTAGATCTGTGTTCTTTTGAACCTAATTCCTTCAAAATCCTAAATCCTCTGCAATTATTCTTCTCCGGTGAATCCACCGGCGGATTCAAGCTCCGGCTGATCTCCTCCCTAAATCTCTTATTCTCCGGAAAATCTCTGATAATCTTGTACTCATCTACCTCCTCTGTACATTTTAGATCTACATTTTTTATTTATTTATTAAATCCAGCCGTTGATCCCTAATTTTCCAAACCTTTTTTCTCCGGCAATACTCCGATTGACTCATCTCTCCTTATTTCTTTCTTCTTTTGCTAATTTCTTTGCTGCTACCTTCGTTCTTCGTTTGTTTTTTACTCAATCAAGCTTTCTTTAAGATCCAAAAGTTCAAGATCTGTTTTCCTTTAACCCTAGTTCAAAACTAAGGCCAAAGAAGCAAGATCTAATAGTTCTATTGTCGAGTGAACAATTAAGTTTCAGATCTACTGTTTAGTCTAAATTCGGGCATTTGTATTCAACTAGCAAGGGCTTTTGGAATTCAACAAGGTCTTTTGTTCTTCTAAAAAATCATTTTGAAGCAATCTCGGAAGAAAAAGTGAATCCCTAATTTTCATCATCGTTAAGAGAGCGAAGAAGAATACAATTCGAGGTAAGTCTTTATTTAATTATTCTTTTGATTAATTAAACTCTTTATTTTGTCCTAATTAATAGATTAGATTTGGAAATTCCAGAATATTTCAGTTCAATTTCATCTTTGATTCATTTTTTTTTTACTGATTGTTTGAATGATCGAGTTTGAATCTAAAATATGTATGCTGTGTTCGTTTTAAGCTCTTTTCTGGTTTGAATACGTGTATTTAGAATATAAGAGTGTAATTTTCTTTTGTTTTAAAGTATAAAATTTTCATTTTATCTTGAATGTTTGGGCTTAAATTTGAAATCTGCATGTAGTAGTTTATTTTGAGCTTTGTTTTAACTTGAGTGTTCATATTAGAGTCCTTTAGTATTATTTTGTCCTCAAATTTATTTTTATTAAAAAAGAAGCCTCCCTTGTGTGTCAAAATTTGTTTGTTGACTTAGCTGTAAACTGTTGATCTTTGAATTGAACTTCCCAGGGCCTGAATCATTGCTATGGGAAGAATACCCTTGATTTTCTTCATATCATAATTCTTGGTTATGGTAGCAGTGTATCTAAGAAATTTTTGTTTTAAGTACAGATTGTGTCCATTCATTCAAATGTGTTGTGGGAATAATTATAGCCCATTCATTACTGTCACAGTGCCTGATCGAGAAATTATATCGCTTCAGTCTTTTGCAATTCAAATTTAAAAGCATTTATCATTTGTTTCATGATAATATGCTGATCATTTGGTTCAAGTGTTGTTGTCACAGGATGCCCACACATTATTGTTTTATTTAGTCATGACTGGATAATTGTTTGAAATTAATCATTTTTGTTTTCCTGTTGAACGGCATGTTTAAGCTATGGTCATATTCTATGTCATTTGGTGTGTCATTTGAATGCGAAAAGTTGGGATGAGTTAAGATGATTGTATAGATAGAGCACAGAGAGCAAAGAAATAAACCAAATAAGAGTTCAATTTCATTTTAGATGTCACTAGAGCTCAAATTGATCGCATTTTTCATATTCAGTGCCATCATATTTTCGGTTGATTTTTTATTATTTCTCAGGTAATTGCTATCCTTCCTCTTTAATTCATGTTGAATTGAATGATCATTCCCCTACTATTGTCTTTTTTCATTTTAATTAAATTTTACTTGTGCATATGATTGGATCACAATAATGGTACAAGTTGGAATAGGTCAGTGGTAGTTAATGGAGGTAATGTGAGAACTTGAATGATTGAATTAGATTACCTTGTTTTTAAATGGGTCTTTGTTAAAAGGTATTGTGATCATTGAGATATGGTTGGGATGGTTTAGAAAAGGTCTCTATCCTCCTTACAGCAGCTGAAAATGAAATCAATATAACCATGATTAATAGTTGAACAGGCTCAACTTGTACAACTTACATCATTTTTAGGCTGAAGTGATTGTACATTTTTGTCATGCAAAAGAGGAATGTGATTAGTAGGGTACAGTTAATAAAACATGATAGAGTTAATGCCATGGCTTGAAAGAGAATGGACCATCTTCTATTTTCTATAAAAAAAAATGATGATGTTTGAACACATAATTACTTTCTTCTCTGCATTTGCTTGTTCTGTTTCTTATTGCCTGTGGTACAACTGCCCCATATCCATATCCATATTTTACATATTTTTATTTTTTTTAGGATAAATCATCAACTTACATAAAATTTTTTTAACCAACTCATGTGTGGTCCATGTCTAAACCGAGGCTAACACTTTGCCTAATAATATGTTGTCACACATTTAAATTGTCATAATCATCCATGCCTTATGTAAAATTGTTGTGCCTTGCTACAACATGGTCTGAAAATATTATTGTTTTGAATGCTACTTTGTTTGAGCATCTTGTCTACATTCATATCCTTTCATATAATCTTGGATTACATATTGCATATTTGGTGCACCTGAATATTCAGAAATTTGTTTCACATTTCACAACTGCTTTTATCATCTGGTGTATAAGTGTTTTCTATTTTCATCTGCTAATATAAAAGAGAATAGGGTTGAGAGATTGTGCAATTATCAATAGGATAAAAGAAATATGCTCGCATTATTCTATTCGCTTTAAAAGATTTTGATCTTACTTTTAGAATAAATAATAGGGCGATGAAGGCGATAGCCCAAGCCCACCTTTAGAGAGATTTATTGGATTATGATAATATCCTCTCGCCTCTTCTTTCCTCTTATTTAATTTTGAGTTAGATTCTGAAGATAAATGGATTGTTCAGGTGAGATTATATCAAAGTTCATTATACTCATTCATTTTTATTTAAATAAATTGTTAATAGGAAGAAGGAGATCAGATGACTACTCTATTCGATATTATCGACATGGGTACTGTCTGATCTCAAGGCGGGATTAGAAATATTATCATGTGTATATGATATCAGATGATTACTTTGGCATCATCTGATTTCATTGGAGTCCCCGTATTGGGGTTTGTGGTTGGTTTAGAAGTGTTTGATATTGCTTGTTTTTTACTTTATTAGGCTATCCAGCGGCTGGTCTGGACTAATTAATGATGTTTATCATTTTATGATTGCTTTAGATTGTGTATTGTTTTTTTTTTGAAAATTCTTCTTTGCTTAACACTTGATTTATTTTTAGAGTGAAATTTGCAATTATCTGGTAGTTTTTTCTTCTCTCTTTGATAGACTAACACAGTCTTTTAGATTTTTGTTAAATTCTTTAAATATTAGAATCCCCTCTCGTTGCATGGGCGATGAAGGCGCTAGCCCAAGCCCATCCTTAGGGGACTTGCTCAGTCCAAGTTGCATACCTCTCCTTTGTATATAGGAGACTTGCCTAGTCTCATTCTCTTACTAACCCTCCTCTTTGTGCGTCGTTTGGTTTTGGGAGAACACCCTACTCGGCTTGGCTTCATACCCCTATCCTATATGGGTATCTGGTTGCACATTTGTTGCACCCTAGGGCTAGGTAGCTGTCCGGCCCGGCTGGGTGTTTTACCTTTGCCAAATATGCACAAGGTCTCTTTTTCCTTGTTAGTATTTTCTCTATCCTACCTCTGTGTCTAAGAGACTTACCTAGTCTCATTTTCTTGCTAAACCTCCTCTTTGTGTATCATTTGGTTTTGGGAGAACACCCTACTCGGCTTGGCTTCATACCCCTATCCTATATGGGTATCTGGTTGCACATTTGTTGCACCCTAGGGCTAGGTAGCTGTCCGGCCCGGCTGGATGTTTTACCTTTGCTAAATATGCACAAGGTCTTCCCTTATTACTTGTGAGTTTTATCTCAGCTTGATAGTCTCACTAGCACCCTTCTTTATCTCTTTTTCTTTTAGGAGACAGGCTTTGTCTCATTAGCACCTCCTTTTTAAGAATCCTATTTTCAGAGTCAGTCCTTAGCCTAGGAGTCTGTCCTTAGCTAGAGAGTCTGTTTTTTTCTTTCAGGAGTCAGTCCTATCATCATAGGGGTTAGGATTTTATCCAACCTCTCATCAAATCTTGTGTTTTTTCTATCCGCTCTTGTAAGGTATAGGATGCTGTCCAACCCTTACAGAGTTGTTATTCTGTTCATTTTCCCTCCGCAAAGCATAGGATGCTGTCCAACCTTTGCGGGATATCAGGAGTCTGTCTTCCCCTTATGATGATAGGATTTGTCTCCCTTGAGTCAAAAACACTTAAAAACATCAAAAACATCTAAAATACCAAAAATCTTCAAAACCTTGTTTTCAACAAGATCTTCCTCTAGAGTTAGGAGTTTGTCCTAGTTAAAGAGTTTTAGAGTTAGGAGTTTGTCTTTGATGTGTTGTGTGGTTTGTTTGTGTTTGTGTTAGAGTTAGGAGTGAGTCCTAGCTAGGAGTTTTTACGCCTCCGTCCGGTCAGTTGGCGATCCACATTGCCAATTGATGACTAGGTCTAAGATGCGATAGATCCTACTGTTTTTCTTAGGATATATAGCTTAGCTACACATAGATTATAGGAACCACCTGCATTAGCTTAGGGCTAACCTGCATTTAGTTAAGGCATATAGGGTGTCCTAAAATCTACAATCCATTGGAATTTAAATAATCACACAAGAAGCTTTAAGAACTAGTTCGGTCTTTTAGATCGAGTCTAGGATAGAGGGCTAGATGTCTTAGGCATCATAGCTTAGAATAGATGCGAAGAACTACGTTGCCTTGATTCTCGTGGAGGCGGGGATACGTAGGCTTCTTTGGATGAACATCAGATCATCTAAAAACTCGGGCCTAGGTATAGATTAGAGTCTTAGGGTTGTATAGTATCGAGTCATTTTTTTATGTCTTGCAATGTTTTCTTACTTTATTGCGCAGACCTTATACTTTTTTGGTATGTCGTGCATGTGTTTGTTCATCAGAACTTAGATACCCATTAGGCATGTCACTTATAACCTAGCTATGCTTATGTGACACATGTTTCTTTTATTTTATCTTGTGTGCCTTTGATTTCATCTCCGAGACATGCATGATTAGATAGACGTCTTCTCGGAGATATTCATTCCCATTCCATATGATTTTCGCCCAAAGCTCTTCAAAATTATTAAGTAAATGGCATAAGAGACCAGGTGTTTGCACTTGGGCGGATGAGGTGCTCTTTAGACCTTCCGAATTCGTAACCAGGCACGAACCTTATTTTATATCTCTGGTTATCCGTGGCAACAGAGCATAGTATGGGATCCAGGGCCCATTTGCCTTTTTCCTTGGATGGCGACTCTTCTTTGTTTAAGGTACGCCTCGAATCTGGGCTAGTCCCCGAATCGAGAGGTATCTCACCTTTGTATCGCCACTCATGCTGTGAGGGGCACTTCTTTCGAGAGTTCCTTGGTAGAGCTCTCCATTCACGTGGATGATCCTGAGACTGACTCGCGTGGGGGCACACGTCCTCCACCGCCGCCTCTCTCTCGGATCGGGGTCCACAGGCTGGCGACTCTGCTGGGGAAATTCTTGGAACATTGCCTAACTCTGTTAAAATGCCATTTGTTGCTAATTTTGAATAATTTTGAGCTAAAATCATTATAAATGGGAATTTAATCGCTTAGAATCCAGGGGCACCAGATAGGTGTTTAAAACAAGGGATTCACACATTGCACAGCATACATCATTTTGTTCTTTATTTTCTTTTATTGATTTTCTTATTATTGGCTCCACGGGATAGATATAATGCGTACCTCATGGGATATCACTATCCAGATGGTGCTGTTGTATCTATTACCAAGCTATGCGCCAGTGCTGCAGTCGTAAACACTCGGTGTACTTGTGTTTACAGCAGCCAGTGAGCAATGAAGCATACTGTATATAACACTCGGTGTACTTGTGTTATATACTTAAAGTATGGATCATATGCATAGTACCTGATAGAGTCCGGAGCTCTACTTTCATTTTACATATATTATGTACATGGATATATTTGTTGATTTAGTAAAACCCAATTAGGATATGCATGTGCATATATATATATTACATTCATATAAGGACGAACATGTGTTGCTTACACATGTTGGAGCTTAGATTTAGGAGCCATGTCCTATCCATACATTATTGCAGTTCACCTTATGTGGCTACAGACGCAGTCCTAATACACTCACATGTCTGTCTTGAGTCAAGCTTCTTGACTCTATGGGATCATCTTTTAGGGCTGGTGCCCCTGGTTAGGATATATATGTATATATCTATATTTTGATTATCAGATTAGAGCCTACTCATTAGTGAGGCTTCCTTATCTAATCAAATTAGTCATATCAGTCTGTTCTTCGGATCTAGACCCGACCAGTGGCTTTTACTTGCCCTCTCATGGTCGTGGCCTATCTTTTGCTCTGGTCATGAAGATTTTGTCCATATATCTTTTGATTATAAGATTAGGACCTACTTTCTAGTAGAGATTCCTAGCTTGAATCAATCAGTCGTGTATATTCATCTCTCAGATCTAAGCCTAGCTAGTGGCTTCTACCTGTCACACTCATAGCTATGGTTTATTCCTTGACCTAATGATGATAAGTATTACCTGTTTTCATCCTTTAAATTCAAGCCTCATTTATCCATTCTTTTGTTGTATTACTCAGATTATTGTTCGTCCTGTCTTAGATATGGTTGATAGCCTGTCTGCTGTCTCTATGACCATAGTCTATCATTATTGATCTTCTTGATCGTACATTTTTGTCGTCCACCTTTCAGATTTAGATCCGGTCTATGATCTACTTTTGTCATTTTATGACCGTGGTCTCTTCCCTGAGTTTCTGATCATCTTTGATCATCAATGGAACATTTGATGTCGCCAATTGTATCCTTCTTGTGATTATTGGTTAAGTCCATCTTTATTCTTTGTTTATTCCAAGTTATTCTCCATTCCCTAATTATCCCATCCTATTCTTTGTGTTTAGGTTAAATCATGGCGAATAATTTGTTGAAAGGCTGGATAAGCGAGACTATTGGGGCTCTTCCGCTAGAATCCTCGGATAGGAGTATGGCTGATCGGTTCATCTGTGCCTTCAGTCATTTGAGTGTTTCCGATATAAATTGGAAGTTTCTCCAAGCAGCCGCTAGATCCTGGGATCCTAATCTTCATGTTTTTCGATTTGGATCATTCGAGCTTTGTCCTATATTCGAAGATTGGTGTGCTTTATTAGAGCTCCCAACAGATGGACTTTGGATACAATCTTCGAACATAGATTCCTCTCATTCCATTTTTTGCAAGCTATTCAAAAATCAAACCGTTGATGCACTTTCATGCTTAACAGATACGTGTGTGCAAGTTCAAAAACTCATCACCCTTTTTTCTGAAAACGTCGATCCTACTAGCTCTCGTTTTCAGAGTTGTCGACGCAATGCTTTGATTTTTAGTGTCTTTGCGCGATATGTCATTCGGAAAAACCCTCGTGTTGCTCCGTTAACTTTGTTAACTGTGGTAGACCAAATTAACAAAGGGAGGAATCCCATTCCTACCATGTTAGCAGAGACCTTTTTGGGACTAGATCTTATTGCTTCCCAAAATATCAAAGACAATTTCTGTGGGTGTGTGAAGTTGTTGTATGTCTGGCTTAGTGAAAAATTTCAAATTCTTCAGCGACAAAAACAAAATCCGTATACCCTGAAAAATTTCCATACATGGAAACCAATAGCCAACCAACCTCAGTCCATTGATGAATGGCACAATTGGTTACAACATGTAGAGGAGAGCCAGTTTCGCTGGGTAAGTCATTCATGTTTTCATGTTTTTACTAGCACTTACCCACATTCATTTGTTTACCTCATGGGTATCGAGAAATCTTCTTTTTATGCACCCATACGAATTCTCCATCAGATTACGGGAATTCCATGTCCTCCCGGAATCATAGTCCCTCCTCTTTGTGAAGATCTTACTCCTGATCTCGTCCGATCCATTGTGGCTGCTTGGGGAAACAAAAATATAGAAAGGAGGTTAGGTTTATCTCGCAAATTCCGACGTGAAGAAATATCGGAAGAGCCCGCAAGCCGGCGAGCTCGGATTGAGGAACCTTGAAGATCCATATCATGTTTTGTTATTCTGATTTCTGCATTTCCCAGTTTTGTTAGTCTGCTTATCCAGTTGTGATCAGAGATTAGTATTTCCATCTATTGTAATAGCAATTTGATTTTTATTAATGAAAATGTGTTTCTGTTTCTCTTATCCCTGTTTGATCAGAATCGTTTATCTTGATTATCAAAATTTTAATCTAGTGTTTATATTTCCATAACAGGATTCTTGATTGAGCAACCATTGCTCCTAAGAAAATCCTCGTTTCAAAATCAACCTGGTCCCGTCAGTCCGCTGATTCCAGGCTGAGTCGATTTTCTTCCTCACCAATTTCTTTTACTTCCCCTGCATTACCTTTCTCTAATCTTCAGGAAATTCCTTCACCCATCCAATTTACACCTGAACCCATGGCGGAAAATGGAAATAATGCCCTTGACACCAATGAGATGATGAAAATTATCCTGGCACAATTGGGCACCATCAATGAAGAGATTGCTCGTTTGAAAACTGATAGAAGTTCTACTTCTAAAGAGCATGTAGCTCAGCACCCTTCTGTTTTACCTCCTCCACCTCCTGCAATGGCCAGGCCTGCGGTTTTGAATGTTGAGGATGATATCGAGGATGAGCAGTATACAGAACATAATTGTCTCCCTCATCTGGAGAGAGACAATGAGGGCAGAGCGATGGCAGACAGAATAGACAAGCTGACTAAAGAGATGGAAAACATAAAATTCCAGGGCCCGAAAAAGTTGAACATGGCCGATTTTATGATATATCCAGGAGTCACACTGCCTCCTAGATTCAAAGTGCCAGATATGGATAAGTATGATGGGACAGGTTGTCCTAGAAGCCATTTAATGTCTGTCATTCCGCTTCTTCAGCAGCATGGCTTGTCTCCGGAGCAGGTTGCTCTTTTATTTCCTCGATCACTTGTTGGAACCGCCAAGAAGTGGTTTTTGAGTCTAAAGACCGAAGAAATCAGAACTCTAGAAGACATCGCCAATAGGTTCGTCGAGCAGTTCTCAATGGAGGAGGGGATTGACGTAACCAAAAGAGATCTGAAAGCTTTGAAGCAGGGCCACAATGAAACCTTCACTTCCTTCATCCGCAGATGGAGAAGGAAAGCCGTGCAGATGACTCATCGTCTGCCAGATGAGGAGCAAATCAAAATTGTTGTGAAGAATCTGTCTCCACAATACTATCACCACATGGCCATCCAGTACTTTCTTGATTTCAATCATCTCATTAAGACGGGAACCCAAATAGAAGATGCACTGTCTAAGGGTTTGAGATCGAGAGTTCCTTCTGATTCAAGAGAAGGAAAAAGACCTATAGTTGCACCTAAAGAGGTTCACAATATGAATACTGCCCCGCCAGCACGGAGAGTAAATTTTGGCGAAGGTCGCCCAGAGAGGAAAGAGCCAAGACGATTTGATCATTTGCCGTATTCCTTGTCAGTAGCATTGAAGAAGCTGTTGAGAGACAAGAAGATTGAGCTGTTAGAGCCTAGGGAAGCTCCGAATCCTCTCCCGAGGTATTGGAGGAAGGATTACTACTGCGAATATCATCAGGGTGTCGGACATCTGACTGATAGATGTATGGCCTTAAAGCATAAGATCCAAGATATGATTGAGGCAAAGAAAATTTCTGTTGAAACTCCTAATGTCACTCGCAATCCTTTGCCGACACATGCAACCCCTCCACCAAATGTTTATGCAATCCTTACAGAGGAAGTTGTTTTAGACTACTCCCGTATTTGCTCAGTAATCTCCGAGGAGCCGTACGTGCTGAGATGGGAAGAGGGAGACAGTGATACAGAAAATGAGAAGCCTTATGTATTGTCTGCTCGGGCTGAGGGATTTGCAGAACCAGCTGAATGTTCATATGTCCTCAGACATGAAGAAGAGAACAACGAAAGAATCCCCTATGTTTTAAGGCTAGAAGATGAAGATTTATCACTGCTGGATGATCAATGTGATGAGCTCCGCCATGTCACACGTGGTGGACGAGTCTTCAAACCAGCTGAGCTCAGAGTCGAAAATCCCGCTGAGGTTGCAAGAGGGGTTGACCATCAGAAGCAAAAGCAGAAACTTGTTGAAGAGGAAGATAATAACTTGCTGAATCAGCTTAAGAAAACCCAAGCTAATGTTTCAATTTGGGGTTTACTGATGGCGTCGCCGAAGCACAGACAGGTTGTGCTCCATGAGCTGAATTCATCCCAAGTATCAGTTGAGATTACTCCTGATGAACTGGTCAGTTTAGTGGCCGTAACGAGAGTTTCACAGGATTTGTCTTTTACTGATGAGGACCTGCCTCCAGAAGGAAGAGACCATGTTCGCCCTCTTCGAATAACCATAATCTGCAATAAAAAGAGAGTGCCGGAAGTCTTGATTGACAATGGGTCAGCTTTGAACGTTTGCCCGTTGAGTACTGCCACTACCCTGGGGTTTGGACCAGAAGATTTCATACCATCTGAGCAGGGTATACTAGCATATGACGGTACTAGAAGAGGCGTGATTGGGACTCTAGCGACAGAAGTCGAGATTGGGGGAGAGACTTTTGAAGTCGAATTCCAAGTGCTTGACATCAAAACCTCTTTCTTTCTTCTCCTGGGCCGACCTTGGCTGCATAAGGTCGGAGTTATTCCTTCAACGTTACATCAGAAATTAAGATTCATCTGGAATAACAGAGTAATCACAGTGCGAGGAGATCCAGAACCTGAAGTCGGGCAGATAACCGCTGAATCAGTTGATGAGAATGTCAAAGATGTTAGCTTGACAGGATTCTCCCTAGAGGTCTCTACTATAACTATGGCGGAAGCCATGAAAGAGGGAATCATGTTTTTATCAAGTACCAACGTCAGTGTCGCAAGGATGATGCGACGATTTGGTTATGTTCCGGGAGCTGGCCTGGGAAGAAACCTGCAAGGCCTGACTGAATGGCCATTAATGAAAGCAATAAATGGATTATTCGGGTTAGGGTATCAGCCTACTCGAAAGGAAGTCCAAGAAATGAAGGCTTACATGTTGAGATGGGCTACATGCCGCCGCCGGGGTGTTGAGTTTCCAATGGGACCGTTCAGCATGGTCATGAATGGTAGATTCAGAAGGGAAGGGGCTGATTGTCCGTTTTATGGTTTTTCTGAGCCTTGGTATGATGAGACTGGGAAGAAGCTGCCAGGTCTAGAGATTTTCTTTACCGATGAATTGCCGAAGAACTTTTTCTTTGAGCAGATTGCAGAGACAGCTGAATCAGAAAAGCAAGACTCGGATTGGGTTGAAAATTTTGAATCAGAATCCCTAGACTCTTTGTTTCAGGTTGAGGCATCGGTTGTGGCAATGATTGGAAGGGACACACCCTTCATAAACCCAAGAAGCTCCATTACCCCAGCTGAGGGACCTTTGGATAACTGGACCTCACAGGTTATACCCCAAGTATTCTTTCAGTATAGTCCGGTCCTTTCAAAAGAGTCAGTCGTTTCAAAATTTGTGTCAGTTCCTGAGTCCGTCCCAGAGTCTGTCATTTCTAACTTTTCTTTTGATGCAGGTACTATAGAAGTCGGGTCTACTTCTGAAGTGGGTGACGAGTCTATTCTTGGTGGCGTCGAGTCCGAATTTGAGGACGTCCTCGTTGATTCTTTGTCTGTACATGTTTCCCATTGTGTCGATACTGATGTCGACTTATTTTTTCATTCTGTTTCAGAGTCTGTAAAGCCTGCTGTGGGTTATTTTACTGATGTAATCATTGATTCTAATGAAATAAAAGACTCCTTTGCTTACATTCCTGTACTTGTCTCTTCTACTGATTCTGCTTCTAAACCTGATCAAATAACTAATAATAAGAATCAAGACTCCCCATCCAATGAGGTAGCCGACGAAACTCCCCTTGAAATCAAATATATGATTCAACAAGAAGAGAATCGACGAGCTAAACCACTTGAAGAGGAAATTGAAACTGTAAATATAGGTGATGAAACCTTAATTCGGGAGATACGGATTGGCAAAATTTTATCTCCTGAGGAGCGTGAAGAATTAATCACCTTGCTAAAAGAGTTTAAGGAGGTTTTTGCTTGGTCTTACGATGACATGCCGGGATTGAGCGAGGACATTGTCCAACACAAATTACCTCTAATCCCGGGCATCAAGCCTAAGAAGCAAAAACTCCGGAAGCTTAAAACAGAATGGGAGTTGAAAGTTCATGACGAGGTTAAGAAACTACTCGAAGTGAAATTCATCGAAGTAGTTGAATACCCTGAATGGCTTGCAAATATTGTACCGGTGCCCAAGAAAGATGGAAAAGTCAGGATGTGTGTCGATTTCAGAGATTTGAACAAGGCAAGTCCGAAAGATGATTTTCCGCTTCCGAACATTGATCTCTTGGTTGACAATACCGCTGGACATGCACTCTTATCCTTTATGGATGGATTCTCAGGGTATAACCAAATCAAAATGGCGCCTGAGGATATGATGAAGACGGCATTTATTACTCAATGGGGGACATATTGCTACAGAGTGATGCCGTTCGGTCTCAAGAATGCTGGTGCCACCTATCAGAGGGCTGCGACTACTCTTCTTCATGACATGATTCATAAGGAGGTCGAGGTCTATGTAGATGACATGATTGTCAAAGGCAAGACTCGGCCAGAGCATACAGTCGCTTTGAGAAAGTTCTTTGAGCGAATCCGAAAGTTTCAACTTCGCTTGAACCCAAATAAATGTGTATTTGGGGTCACGTCAGGAAAGTTGCTTGGATTCATGGTCAGTGAAAGGGGAATCGAAGTGGACCCTTAGAAGATCAAGGCAATCCAAGAAATGCAACCACCAAAAACAGAAAAGCAGATTCGTGGATTTCTTGGTAAAGTGCAATACTTGAGGAGATTCATATCTCATTTAACTATGACGTGTGAACCCATCTTCAAATTATTGAAAAAG
Source organism: Tasmannia lanceolata (assembly GCF_043159265.1). NCBI lineage: Eukaryota > Viridiplantae > Streptophyta > Magnoliopsida > Canellales > Winteraceae > Tasmannia > Tasmannia lanceolata. Next base: position 21,980,078 of record NW_027518696.1, on the reverse strand, counting down.
AATTCTTCCAAGAAATGGAATGAAGAATGTCAGGAAGCGTTTGAAAAGGTCAAGCAGTGTTTGTCTATGCCTCCTGTCTTATCCCCAGTCATTCCTGGTCAACCGTTGTTGATGTATCTGTCCATCACGGATACAGCAATGGGTTGTATGCTTGCTCAGCAGGATACAAGGTCTAAGAAAGAAAAGCCCATTTACTACATTAGCAAGAAAATGCTAGAGTATGAAATCAAATACACTGTCTTGGAAAAGACGTGTTTAGCATTGGTTTGGGCGACTCAAAGGCTTAGACATTACCTTTTGTCGAATAAAATATTTCTACTCTCACGAATGGATCCGTTGAAATATTTATTCGAAAAACCCGCTCTTACCGGAAGAACAGCTAGATGGTTGTTATTATTGTCTGAGTTTGACATCACTTATGTCACTCAGAAATCAATTAAGGGACGGGTCATCGCTGAGCAGCTGGCTGATGCTCCTGTTGAAGAGAATGCTTTTCTGAAGGCTGATTTTCCTGATGAGGAGATTATGGACATTGAAGAAGAGATTCCGAGTTCCAAATGGCTTATGTACTTTGACGGAGCTGTCAATAATCATGGTCAAGGAATAGGGGCTGTTTTGGTATCTCCAAAGAAGGAGTACATTCCATTATCCATCAAGTTGCAATTTGAGTGCACCAATAACATGGCAGAATATGAAGCATGCATCGCAGGACTTGAGGCAGCTTTAGCTTTGCGAATTCAAGACATCGATGTATTTGGAGATTCAATCCTGATCATTTGTCAAATAAATGGGGATTGGAAGACAAAAGAGGCGAGGTTGATCTCGTATCATACTTATCTGGCATCTCTGGTTAGTAAGTTCAGGAATGTCACTTTTACCCATCTGTCAAGGACAAGAAATCACTTTGCTGATGCTCTGGCTACTCTGGCATCAATGTTGGACATTTCTGCTACAATGGAGGTTCAACCTTTAGCTGTAAGATTGCAATGGGCTCCAGCACATGTGAATGCCATAGAAATATCTGCCAGGTGTCCAGATGGTAAACCATGGTATACAGATATCAGAAATTTCATTTCAGGCAAGGGGCATCCGCCTGAAGCTTCCAGCAAAGAGAGGAAGACTCTTCAGAAGTTCGCTGCCAACTTCATCATTTGTGGTGAAGAGTTGTACAGAAGGTCATTTGACGGTATTCAGCTTCTGTGTGTTGATGAAGATCAGGCTGCAGAGCTCATAGAGCAAACACATGAAGGTGTTTGTGGTCCTCACATGAATGGTAAGATGCTATCAAGGAAAATCCTTAGACTTGGTTTCTATTGGCCCTCAATGGAGACAGATTGTTTCGCATTCGTGAAGAAATGTCATAAATGCCAAGTCTATGCGAATCTTATTCATGTGCCTCCGTCAGAGCTGCATTCTATGACCTCGCCATGGCCATTCTCAGTATGGGGAATTGATATCATTGGCAAAGTCTATCCCAAATCGTCAAGTGGACACGAGTACATCTTGGTGGCCATTGATTATTTCACAAAGTGGATAGAAGCTGCTTCATATGCTTCCATAACTTCCAATACAGTTGCGAAGTTCATCCGTGCAAACATCATTTGCAGATATGGAGTACCTCATGAGTTGATTTCTGACAATGGATCTCATTTCAAGAAAGAAGTAGTGCACCTGTGCGAAGAGTTTAAAATCAAGCATCATAAGTCATCTCCTTACAGACCGCAGACGAACGGGGCTGTAGAAGCAGCGAATAAGAACATCAAGGTCATAATCAGTAAGATGACCGAGACTTATAAGGACTGGTCAAACAAGCTTCCTTTTGCTTTATGGGCTTACAGGACATCGATCAGATCCTCTACAGGTGTAACTCCGTACTCTCTGGTGTATGGAATGGAAGCAGTCCTCCCTGTTGAAATGAGAATCCCGTCTCTAAGAGTTATGATGGAAGCGAATCTGCCAGAGTCTGAGTGGGCCAAAGCCAGACATCAGGAATTGCAGATGATTGATGAAAAGAGGTTGAGAGCCTTGTATCACATCCAAGGGTATCAGAGAAGAATTGAAAGAGCCTTTAACAAGAAAGTCAAGGTCCGAGACCTGAAACCAGGAGATCTCGTCTTGAAGTCTTACAGGGCACCGGTGTTTGATCCCAGAGGGAAGTTCAGGCCAAATTGGTCTGGTCCTTACATTGTTGATGAAGTCCTGCCTGGAAAAGCCGTGAGACTCCTCAATGAAAATGGAGAAAAATTAACAGAACCTACAAACCTGGACCAACTAAAAAAGTACTATGCTTAAATACACCAGGAGGCCGTCTTTGATCGATCAGAGCTTAAAAGCCAATTACCTCAAAGTCAAAAATCCTTTGCAAACACTTTTGAGCCTATAAACGAAAACATTCTTGCTTTGATAAACTCAAACCAGGGGCATCTTTTATGACTTGCGTCATAAAAGATATTGAGCCTGAACTACGCGGACCTGATTTCCATTTCTTTGGGGATACGTAGGCAGTCTGGAAGGCCAGATTCGGTCAAATACATGAAAACTTATCAAATGTTAACCTGTTTGAACCCAAGCCTACCTAAAAGTCCTTCTGGTGTACTTAGGCCCAGGTTTGTAGAGAAACAGAAAGAAAATAAAAAATAATGGAGTCTTAGACCCGCTAGACTGAAAACCCGCAAGGGCGGTCTAGGCAAAAGTTAGGGTTATTCGCCCGCTAAGCTGAAAACCTGAAAGGGCGGCTTAGGCAAAAATTAAGGCATGCGGTCCGCCAAATCGAAAACCTGAAAAGGTAATTTGGTCATGGCAGTGACTTCATAAAGGACAGAACCTCTGAAAGCCAGCAAGACTTTCATTTCTTCGGCGGCACTACTTCAAAGTCTGAGTAAGCACCGACGAAAATCCTTCTGACACTCTCAAGGCTAAGGGGGTTAAGACTAAGCAATCTAAGGGAATAATAACCATGATGGAAATACCGGAAAAAGGAATGAAACACCTTTAAATACGGTTTTCAAAAGATTTTAAGAGTGGTAGACTGTACCATTTTAAAAATACTTATCAGACTAAGAAGCAGACCCAGTCTCTCTTAGAGTTTAAGTCCTCATTGGCTGGTTGTCCAAGTCTTTTTTCTATGTCGAGTCAAGTTCAAATTCCAGAGTCCTGTGTGGTTAATATTCCTCCCAAGGCTGGGGTGATGAAAAAAATGATGAATTTGTATCCCCTCAAGAGTGATGCGCAGCAGAGTTAAGTTCAGAAGATGGTAGATTCTCAAGTCCATCTGGCAGGCTTTCAAGCCCATATGAATGGCAGAGATCATCAGAAATGCAAGGCGGTTATTATGCAGATGCAGTCTGTTGTAAACCTGAAAGCTTTGTAACCTCAAATATTCAAGAAGTGAAAGCATTTCAGCCTTTTTCCCTATGTTTTGCTCTCTTATGAATTTGTCATGGAAGTATAATAATACTAGGGGCATCTTTTTATGCCCTGAGCAACCAGGTCATAAAAGATATCAAATGAGTATTGATTGAGATGATTATTCTCAACAAATGAAGATAAGAGGAGTTTGAACACGGTCTTTGAATACAGCTCCTCAATCAAATTCCTTTGAGAGTCTGTCTCGACAATTCCTTTAAAGGTTTGTCTCATCATTCAGCTGAGAATCTTTCTCATCATTTCATTGAGAATTTACCTCATTATCCTCGGCAGAGTTTCTACTCGCAATTGAAGTTTGTAAAAAAAAAATATATAAAAAAATCAAGCATTCGAAGAAATCAAATTCTCCCTGAGAGCATCCACCCCGAGTGAAGAAACCATTTTCTCCCTGAGAGCATCCACCCCGAGTGAAAATACCAAATTTTCTCCCTGAGAGCATTCACCCCGAGTGAAGAAGCCGAATTCTTCCTGAAATCATTCGCTCCAAGCGTAGAACCAAAATTCTTCCTGAAAGTATTCGCTCCAAGCGTAAAATCCTAATTCTTCCTGAAAGCATTTCGCTCTAAGCGTAAAAATCATTTTGTTTCTTTGAAAAGTTTTCGCTCCAAGCGTAAAATCAATTTGTCTCTTCCTGAAAGCATTTCGCTCTAAGCGTAAAAATCATTTTGTTTCTTTGAAAAGTTTTCGCTCCAAGCGTAAAATCAATTTGTCTCTTTGAAAAGCATTCGCTCCAAGCGTAAAATAAAAATCATTTTGTTTCTTTGAAAAGTTTTCGCTCCAAGCGTAAAATCAATTTGTCTCTTTGAAAAGCATTCGCTCCAAGCGTAAAATCAAAATCAATTTGTTTCTTTGAAAAGTTTTCGCTCCAAGCATAAAATCAATTCATCTCTTTGAAAAGCAGTTCGCTCCAAGCGTAGAACCCAAATTTTTCTTGAAAGCATTCGCTCCAAGCATAGAATCAATTTGTCTCTTTGAAAAGCATTTGCTCCAAGTGTAAGATTAATTTTGTCTCTTTGAAACCATTCGCTCGAAGCGTAGAACCAAAATTCTTTTTGAAAAGCAGTTCGCTCCAAGTGTAGAACCCAGTTTCTCTTGAGAGTTTTCGTCCTGAACGTAAAATCTAACTTCTCCTTGATAGTGTTCGCCCCGAGCGTAGAAAAAGCCAAAGTCTCTTTAAAAAAAAACATCAAGCAAGCAACCGAAAACCCATTCCATTGAAGACCCGTGAGGCATCTTTTCCATCTAAAACCCCTGAAAAATCCATTCGATATCTCAATCCCTGAGGTATCTGATCCTTCCAAAAGTCCAATATTCGCAAAATCACCTCCTTCATTCTTCTTTCTCTCCAATCAATTTAGGGCCAGTCAAAATGTGTTGTCTGTTCAGCTTTGACATTCGCGCGACAAGCACACTCTGCCAAAGAGGGGCATCTGTAGACACCCCATTTTGACTAAGCCCTAAACCCTCCCGGCTCATACCAAATCCATCCGAATCTCAGCATTAGGGTCCCAAACTTCACCCTAGGCTGGATGAAGGTCTCTTCTAACTCCTTGCAGAATTTCATCGAGATCGGGACTCGTTTGCCCAGCAATCAGGCTGAGAGGGTGTGTGTAGTGTAAATAGGGGTGGCCCATTAGGTTTTTCATTTTTACCCTAAAAACCTTGTATTTTAGGAAAAATTCAAGTTATCCAAAGACCCCAAATACCCATGAATACATTTTCAGAAGCCTTAGGATCTCAGAATTGTCTCGGCAAAATTTCAGAAAAATCCACCAAAAAAATTAGAAAAAGACAAGTGGAGTTAGTGCAGTTATCAAGTGTGGGGAGGGTGCATTAGCCAGCTGGGGTCGCGCATGTGTGCGCTTATTAGATGGTAGTGTCGATATCACCACCCATTATTTCCTTATAAAAAGGAAAATCAAAATTCGTTTGAGAGGTGGATTTTCAGATCTAGGTTTCTTTTAAGAAAAAAATTAACAAATCAGAGAGAAAAGAGAGAGAGAGAGCAAGGTTAGGTTTTTTCTACGCTTTGATTGTCTTCTCCGGCAAGCTTTGCCGGATTCCGGTGGCATCTTCCAACGTCTTTTTCATCTCCTGCATCAACAAAAGCCTTCTCTTGATCAGCTCTTTCATCAGATCTATTTCTTTCCTCTATTCTTTCCGAACAATTGCAGAGAGGGAGAGATAGCTAGGGTTTCATCTCCTCCTTCTTCGGCAAGGCTCCGATCCTCTTCTCCGGTAAGTCCTTGCCGGATTCCGGTTAAGTTCCGACCAAACTTTATTCACAATAAGCTTTTCTCCTTCCTCCTCTGTTAGATCTGTGTTCTTTTGAACCTAATTCCTTCAAAATCCTAAATCCTCTGCAATTATTCTTCTCCGGTGAATCCACCGGCGGATTCAAGCTCCGGCTGATCTCCTCCCTAAATCTCTTATTCTCCGGAAAATCTCTGATAATCTTGTACTCATCTACCTCCTCTGTACATTTTAGATCTACATTTTTTTTTTTTTTTATTAAATCCAGCCGTTGATCCCTAATTTTCCAAACCTTTTTTCTCCGGCAATACTCCGATTGACTCATCTCTCCTTATTTCTTTCTTCTTTTGCTAATTTCTTTGCTGCTACCTTCGTTCTTCGTTTGTTTTTTACTCAATCAAGCTTTCTTTAAGATCCAAAAGTTCAAGATCTGTTTTCCTTTAACCCTAGTTCAAAACTAAGGCCAAAGAAGCAAGATCTAATAGTTCTATTGTCGAGTGAACAATTAAGTTTCAGATCTACTGTTTAGTCTAAATTCGGGCATTTGTATTCAACTAGCAAGGGCTTTTGGAATTCAACAAGGTCTTTTGTTCTTCTAAAAAATCATTTTGAAGCAATCTCGGAAGAAAAAGTGAATCCCTAATTTTCATCATCGTTAAGAGAGCGAAGAAGAATACAATTCGAGGTAAGTCTTTATTTAATTATTCTTTTGATTAATTAAACTCTTTATTTTGTCCTAATTAATAGATTAGATTTGGAAATTCCAGAATATTTCAGTTCAATTTCATCTTTGATTCATTTTTTTTTTACTGATTGTTTGAATGATCGAGTTTGAATCTAAAATATGTATGCTGTGTTCGTTTTAAGCTCTTTTCTGGTTTGAATACGTGTATTTAGAATATAAGAGTGTAATTTTCTTTTGTTTTAAAGTATAAAATTTTCATTTTATCTTGAATGTTTGGGCTTAAATTTGAAATCTGCATGTAGTAGTTTATTTTGAGCTTTGTTTTAACTTGAGTGTTCATATTAGAGTCCTTTAGTATTATTTTGTCCTCAAATTTATTTTTATTAAAAAAGAAGCCTCCCTTGTGTGTCAAAATTTGTTTGTTGACTTAGCTGTAAACTGTTGATCTTTGAATTGAACTTCCCAGGGCCTGAATCATTGCTATGGGAAGAATACCCTTGATTTTCTTCATATCATAATTCTTGGTTATGGTAGCAGTGTATCTAAGAAATTTTTGTTTTAAGTACAGATTGTGTCCATTCATTCAAATGTGTTGTGGGAATAATTATAGCCCATTCATTACTGTCACAGTGCCTGATCGAGAAATTATATCGCTTCAGTCTTTTGCAATTCAAATTTAAAAGCATTTATCATTTGTTTCATGATAATATGCTGATCATTTGGTTCAAGTGTTGTTGTCACAGGATGCCCACACATTATTGTTTTATTTAGTCATGACTGGATAATTGTTTGAAATTAATCATTTTTGTTTTCCTGTTGAACGGCATGTTTAAGCTATGGTCATATTCTATGTCATTTGGTGTGTCATTTGAATGCGAAAAGTTGGGATGAGTTAAGATGATTGTATAGATAGAGCACAGAGAGCAAAGAAATAAACCAAATAAGAGTTCAATTTCATTTTAGATGTCACTAGAGCTCAAATTGATCGCATTTTTCATATTCAGTGCCATCATATTTTCGGTTGATTTTTTATTATTTCTCAGGTAATTGCTATCCTTCCTCTTTAATTCATGTTGAATTGAATGATCATTCCCCTACTATTGTCTTTTTTCATTTTAATTAAATTTTACTTGTGCATATGATTGGATCACAATAATGGTACAAGTTGGAATAGGTCAGTGGTAGTTAATGGAGGTAATGTGAGAACTTGAATGATTGAATTAGATTACCTTGTTTTTAAATGGGTCTTTGTTAAAAGGTATTGTGATCATTGAGATATGGTTGGGATGGTTTAGAAAAGGTCTCTATCCTCCTTACAGCAGCTGAAAATGAAATCAATATAACCATGATTAATAGTTGAACAGGCTCAACTTGTACAACTTACATCATTTTTAGGCTGAAGTGATTGTACATTTTTGTCATGCAAAAGAGGAATGTGATTAGTAGGGTACAGTTAATAAAACATGATAGAGTTAATGCCATGGCTTGAAAGAGAATGGACCATCTTCTATTTTCTATAAAAAAAAATGATGATGTTTGAACACATAATTACTTTCTTCTCTGCATTTGCTTGTTCTGTTTCTTATTGCCTGTGGTACAACTGCCCCATATCCATATCCATATTTTACATATTTTTATTTTTTTTAGGATAAATCATCAACTTACATAAAAATTTTTTAACCAACTCATGTGTGGTCCATGTCTAAACCGAGGCTAACACTTTGCCTAATAATATGTTGTCACACATTTAAATTGTCATAATCATCCATGCCTTATGTAAAATTGTTGTGCCTTGCTACAACATGGTCTGAAAATATTATTGTTTTGAATGCTACTTTGTTTGAGCATCTTGTCTACATTCATATCCTTTCATATAATCTTGGATTACATATTGCATATTTGGTGCACCTGAATATTCAGAAATTTGTTTCACATTTCACAACTGCTTTTATCATCTGGTGTATAAGTGTTTTCTATTTTCATCTGCTAATATAAAAGAGAATAGGGTTGAGAGATTGTGCAATTATCAATAGGATAAAAGAAATATGCTCGCATTATTCTATTCGCTTTAAAAGATTTTGATCTTACTTTTAGAATAAATAATAGGGCGATGAAGGCGATAGCCCAAGCCCACCTTTAGAGAGATTTATTGGATTATGATAATATCCTCTCGCCTCTTCTTTCCTCTTATTTAATTTTGAGTTAGATTCTGAAGATAAATGGATTGTTCAGGTGAGATTATATCAAAGTTCATTATACTCATTCATTTTTATTTAAATAAATTGTTAATAGGAAGAAGGAGATCAGATGACTACTCTATTCGATATTATCGACATGGGTACTGTCTGATCTCAAGGCGGGATTAGAAATATTATCATGTGTATATGATATCAGATGATTACTTTGGCATCATCTGATTTCATTGGAGTCCCCGTATTGGGGTTTGTGGTTGGTTTAGAAGTGTTTGATATTGCTTGTTTTTTACTTTATTAGGCTATCCAGCGGCTGGTCTGGACTAATTAATGATGTTTATCATTTTATGATTGCTTTAGATTGTGTATTGTTTTTTTTTTGAAAATTCTTCTTTGCTTAACACTTGATTTATTTTTAGAGTGAAATTTGCAATTATCTGGTAGTTTTTTCTTCTCTCTTTGATAGACTAACACAGTCTTTTAGATTTTTGTTAAATTCTTTAAATATTAGAATCCCCTCTCGTTGCATGGGCGATGAAGGCGCTAGCCCAAGCCCATCCTTAGGGGACTTGCTCAGTCCAAGTTGCATACCTCTCCTTTGTATATAGGAGACTTGCCTAGTCTCATTCTCTTACTAACCCTCCTCTTTGTGCGTCGTTTGGTTTTGGGAGAACACCCTACTCGGCTTGGCTTCATACCCCTATCCTATATGGGTATCTGGTTGCACATTTGTTGCACCCTAGGGCTAGGTAGCTGTCCGGCCCGGCTGGGTGTTTTACCTTTGCCAAATATGCACAAGGTCTCTTTTTCCTTGTTAGTATTTTCTCTATCCTACCTCTGTGTCTAAGAGACTTACCTAGTCTCATTTTCTTGCTAAACCTCCTCTTTGTGTATCATTTGGTTTTGGGAGAACACCCTACTCGGCTTGGCTTCATACCCCTATCCTATATGGGTATCTGGTTGCACATTTGTTGCACCCTAGGGCTAGGTAGCTGTCCGGCCCGGCTGGATGTTTTACCTTTGCTAAATATGCACAAGGTCTTCCCTTATTACTTGTGAGTTTTATCTCAGCTTGATAGTCTCACTAGCACCCTTCTTTATCTCTTTTTCTTTTAGGAGACAGGCTTTGTCTCATTAGCACCTCCTTTTTAAGAATCCTATTTTCAGAGTCAGTCCTTAGCCTAGGAGTCTGTCCTTAGCTAGAGAGTCTGTTTTTTTCTTTCAGGAGTCAGTCCTATCATCATAGGGGTTAGGATTTTATCCAACCTCTCATCAAATCTTGTGTTTTTTCTATCCGCTCTTGTAAGGTATAGGATGCTGTCCAACCCTTACAGAGTTGTTATTCTGTTCATTTTCCCTCCGCAAAGCATAGGATGCTGTCCAACCTTTGCGGGATATCAGGAGTCTGTCTTCCCCTTATGATGATAGGATTTGTCTCCCTTGAGTCAAAAACACTTAAAAACATCAAAAACATCTAAAATACCAAAAATCTTCAAAACCTTGTTTTCAACAAGATCTTCCTCTAGAGTTAGGAGTTTGTCCTAGTTAAAGAGTTTTAGAGTTAGGAGTTTGTCTTTGATGTGTTGTGTGGTTTGTTTGTGTTTGTGTTAGAGTTAGGAGTGAGTCCTAGCTAGGAGTTTTTACGCCTCCGTCCGGTCAGTTGGCGATCCACATTGCCAATTGATGACTAGGTCTAAGATGCGATAGATCCTACTGTTTTTCTTAGGATATATAGCTTAGCTACACATAGATTATAGGAACCACCTGCATTAGCTTAGGGCTAACCTGCATTTAGTTAAGGCATATAGGGTGTCCTAAAATCTACAATCCATTGGAATTTAAATAATCACACAAGAAGCTTTAAGAACTAGTTCGGTCTTTTAGATCGAGTCTAGGATAGAGGGCTAGATGTCTTAGGCATCATAGCTTAGAATAGATGCGAAGAACTACGTTGCCTTGATTCTCGTGGAGGCGGGGATACGTAGGCTTCTTTGGATGAACATCAGATCATCTAAAGACTCGGGCCTAGGTATAGATTAGAGTCTTAGGGTTGTATAGTATCGAGTCATTTTTTTATGTCTTGCAATGTTTTCTTACTTTATTGCGCAGACCTTATACTTTTTTGGTATGTCGTGCATGTGTTTGTTCATCAGAACTTAGATACCCATTAGGCATGTCACTTATAACCTAGCTATGCTTAGGTGACACATGTTTCTTTTATTTTATCTTGTGTGCCTTTGATTTCATCTCCGAGACATGCATGATTAGATAGACGTCTTCTCGGAGATATTCATTCCCATTCCATATGATTTTCGCCCAAAGCTCTTCAAAATTATTAAGTAAATGGCATAAGAGACCAGGTGTTTGCACTTGGGCGGATGAGGTGCTCTTTAGACCTTCCGAATTCGTAACCAGGCACGAACCTTATTTTATATCTCTGGTTATCCGTGGCAACAGAGCATAGTATGGGATCCAGGGCCCATTTGCCTTTTTCCTTGGATGGCGACTCTTCTTTGTTTAAGGTACGCCTCGAATCTGGGCTAGTCCCCGAATCGAGAGGTATCTCACCTTTGTATCGCCACTCATGCTGTGAGGGGCACTTCTTTCGAGAGTTCCTTGGTAGAGCTCTCCATTCACGTGGATGATCCTGAGACTGACTCGCGTGGGGGCACACGTCCTCCACCGCCGCCTCTCTCTCGGATCGGGGTCCACAGCCATCAACGGGTTTGGTTGGTGGAGTGGAGTAGGCCTCGCGTTTTGGAGGACCGAACCACTTTAAATCTCAGGTGCACTCTCTCTTAATCTCTTGCTTTACATTTGCATTGGACCTTTAGATTTAACTTGTGTGCTTGAATTTCATCTTGATCTCTTAATCTTCAAAATTGGGTTAGAAGTTTTCAAAAGATTAAAACTCGTTAGCAACCTAATTTTACCTCCTCATGAGTTGCCGTACTCGGGACCACCCTTGGAATTTCACTTGGTATCACCTTTGTATATTTTTCTTGATTTATAAATATCCCATTTTGGTATTGTTTGATTTGGAGTCCTAAGAAGTAGGTTAACTCACCCATCATGCTCATTTCAAATTCATTTTTCATTAGAGTTGCAAATTCATCACACATTTTTTGATTAGTTGAGCCACAGATGGTGTCATCCACATAAATCTGGACAAGGAGGATATCTTGATTTTCCCTTTTGATAAATAATATTTTATCCACCTATCCCATCTCAAAACCTTTTTCCACTAGGAAGGTGCAAAGCCTCTCATACCAAGCTCTAGGAGCTTGCTTCAACCCATATAAAGCCTTATCAAGCTTAAAGACATGATTTGGATGTTTGTAGTCTTCAAAACCTGGAGGTTGCTCAACATATACTTCCTCTTGGATATAACCATTTAGGAAGACACTTTTGACATCCATTTGATATAGTTTAAATCCTTTATGAGATGTATATGCCAAGAGTATCTTAATAGCTTCCATACGGGCAACAGGAGCAAATGTCTCATCATAGTCTATTCCTTCCTCCTGATTGTACCCTTGGGCTACAAGCCTAACTTTATTTCTAGTGATAATTCTATTTTCATCTATTTTGTTTCTATACACCCATCTTGTGCCAATGACTGGATGATCACTAGGCCTAGGCACTAGCCTCCACACCTTGTTCCTTTCGAATTGACTCAACTCTTCTTGCATAGCCATCAACCAATATTCATCCTTTTCGGCTTCCTTGATGGACTTAGGTTCTAATTCGGATAGGAACGCCAAGTTGTTACTCATACTTCGATAGTATGATCTAGTTCTTACCGGTGATGTGGCATCACCTAAGATTTGGGATTCAGGATGATCTACCAATATTCTCCTATCCCTAGGTAATGAGTCATCATCTACACTCTCAACTTCCTCACTAGGTAATGTATTCTTGTAGATGCATGGGGAGGAACATTTGTCTTAGGTAAGAGGTGTTCAATAGGTCCATCCTCATCATGTGGCATTTCTTGAGGTGTTAGCTCTCTTTCATCAAATGTAACATGCATGGATTCTTCTACAACTAGGGTTCTTCTATTAAATACTCTATATGCCTTGCTATGTGTAGAATATCCTAAGAATATGCCATCATCCGAATTCTTATCAAATTTGTGTAAGTTATCTTTAATGTTCAAGATGTAGCATTCACAACAAAACACTCTAAAGTAGCTTATATTTGGTTTCAAGTTTTTCCAAAGCTCATAAGGTGTTTTCTTAGAAATTGGCCTCATATATACCCTATTTATGATATAGCAAGCGGTGCTAACCGCCTCCGCCCAATAGTATCGAGGGAGATCATTCTCATGTAACATGGTTCTAGCCATTTCTTGGAGGGTTCGGTTCTTTCTTTCTACAACCCTATTTTGTTGAGGTGTCCTAGGTGCCGAAAAGTTATGTTTGATGCCATGTTCATTACAGTAAGTGTCAAAGTGTATATTTTCAAATTCCGTTCCATGGTCACTCCTAATGTAAGATATGACAATACCTTTCTTATTTTGGACTTGATTACACAACTTAAGAAAATTTTCATAGGTTTCATCTTTATGTGCTAAAAATATGACCCATGTAAATCGTGAGTAGTCATCCACAACAACAAACACGTACCTCTTTCCACCTAGGCTACTTGTCTTCATTGGTCCAAAAAGATCCATATGAAGTAGTTGCAAGGGGTAAGTGATTTAGATCATATTTTTAGGGGCAAATGAGCTCTTTAATTGTTTGCCTAATTGACAAGTTCTATACATGTGATCTTTGGTGTACTTGAACTTAGGCAATCCTCTAACAATGTCTTTTGAGGAGAGGGTTGAAATGAGATCCATTCCGGCATGACCCAACCTCCTATGCCATAACCAAGAATCTTCACTAATGGCATTAAGACAAGTTACATTTTGAAGTCTAAGATCATCTAGCCCAATAGTGTAAATGTTATTGTCTCTAGAACCTATGATTTGTACTTTTTCATCTATCTTATTCTTAACAATGCATTTGTCGGGATTGAAGACTACTTCAAACCTATTGTCACACAATTGACTAATGCCAATAAGATTATGAGATAAGCCATCAACATAAAGTACATCATGTATGGGAGAGGTAGAGTTACCTATGGTGCCTTCTCCTTTAACTTTTTCTTTCTTATCATCTCCAAAGGTAACATCTCCACCATCCTTGAGTGATAGGGATGCAAATTGAGTGAGGTCTCCGGTCATGTGTCTAGAGCATCCACTATCAAGGTACGATGTGTTCTTCTTGTTATGGCTTTTAAGGCATACCTACATATGAATAGGCAAGTGAGATCCCTTTAGTACCCAAATCTTCCTAATCTTGCTAAATTCATTTATTTTTACTTTAGCGTTCAATTTGATTTTATCTTGTTTAGCATACATGCAAGCAACTTTATAATGTCCTTCTAGACCACAATAAAAGCAAGTTTTAGTACCACTAGAAGAAGCCTTTACAAATTTATTTTTATAGTTTGACATAGTAGTATTCCATTTATGTCCAAGTCCACTTTTATCATGTGACAATCTTTGAATATTAACAAGCCTATCCAATTTTAGTGAACCATGTTCAAATTTTTCAAAGAGTTTCTTTAACTCATTATATTCATGAGATAGTTTACTATTTTCATGCTTTAGTTTGTTGTTTTCAATAGATAGTTCTTGTCGATTTTCATTTAAAATCTTGATGGTAGCATTTAAATCATGAATTTCAACTTTATATTTTTCATTTTCATCATCTAAAAACTCATGATCTTTCTTTAACCAACCAAATTCTTTTATCATGTTAGAAAGAGAATTTTCAAGTGATGTATTTTTATCAAGTTCAATTTCAAGTTCATCATGTGCACTTTGCAAGGAATCAAGAACTTCTTTTAAATAATGACATAATTTAAAGTACTTACCTCTTGATTGTCATTTGTTGAGGCCATGAAGCAAATATTTTTTGCTATCAGGCAATCTTCTCCATCATTTGGTTCACCTTCACTTTCATTGTCCTCATCCCATGTTGCGGTCATTCCTTTCTTGCATTCTCTTCTCTTGAAACGATTGTTTGAAGTAAGCTCATTGTTGAGTGGACAATCCGGGCGAATGTGTCCAAGTTTCTTGCATCTGTAACATCGGGGTTGAGATGATCCGTCACCGAGTTCTTCTTTCTTCTTGAATGGAGGATTGGTCCTTCTATTTCTCATGCCTCCCATATTCCTTTGCAAGAACTTGATCCTTCTTATTAGGAGGGCTACCTCATCTTCCATGTCTCCCTTTACCTCTTCATCATCACCTAAATTGCAAGCAAAAGCAACACCTTTCCCTTTTTCAATTTCGGGTGCTTTTGTTTTAAAAATTATCTCATGGGTTATCAAGGACCCTATTAGTTTATCTAGGTTTAATGTGTTCATGTCCTTGGCTTCGGTGATTACGGAGGTTTTGGATTCCCATGATATAGGTAGGGATCTAAGGATTTTGGTCACTAAATCTCTATTTGAAAATTATTTTCCAAGTCCCCTTAGTCCATTTACAAGGTTAGTGAATCTAGTGTACATGTCGGCAAAAGTTTCATCGGGTGTCATTTGAAAAAGTTCATAGTGCCTAAATAGATGATTCAGTTTAGATTCCTTAATTTGGTTAGTTCCCTCATGGGTAACTTCTAAGGTGTCCCAAATTTCCTTAGCCGAATTCAAGTTTGAAACTCTATTGAATTCTCCGGGTGATAAAGCAAAAATTAAAGAATTCATGGTTTTGGCATTGTAGTTTGAGGCTTGTTGTTCGGCTTCGATCCATTCATTTAGATTTCTAGTGGGTAATGTATATCCATTATGAATGGCTCTCCACATTTGGTAATCTTGGGTTAAAAAGATTTTCATTTTGGTTTTCCAAAATTCATAATTGGTTCCATCAAAATAAGGTGGCCTAGTGTTTGAGTATCCTTCATGGTGTTGAGGGTAGTTTGCCATTTTTAGAATCTTTTCTCTAGACCGGTTAGGGTTTTAAACAAAGTAGAGACGAGGCTCTGATGCCAATTGAAATAAACAAGAGGGGGGTGAATTGATTTTAACAATAATTTATACCTTTTTAAATTTAGGTATTAAATCTAATTTGATTTTTCTTTTCTTGATTAGATTTTGGTTAGTTTAACTAAGATCAAATCAAAAGGAAATACCAAACCAAAATAAGAATGAAAGTGCAAGACAAGGAAGGAACACACCGATGTATAGTGGTTCGGGCAAATCCCTACTCCACTCTTCTTAAGATCGTCCTTAAGGATTTCCACTATGTGAGACCTCCACGATGCCCGGCTCCGAGGCGATTACACTCCCAAGTGGTATTAAATGAGGATGCCCTTGACACCTTTACAATGACTCTCCTTCTCCGCCGAGTTCTAAGCGCTACTCCTTAGGGTATTAAAGTAGGATGCCCTAGCCACCTTTACAAGAATAGAAGATGAAGATTTTCTTGGCTTCTCTTGAAAGCTTGATGCACAATGTAGTCCCTTTGAGTGCTCTTCACAATAGGTTGCAAATGAAAGGCCTAAATCCAAACTCAAATGATTTGCAAGTGCAAGGCAAGTTTGGTGGAGAAAACAAAAGCTTAAGCTAAAATGAGTTGCAAGTGTTTTTGAATGCTTAAGATGGTTTTTCTAATTATCCAAGAGAGAAAGATAATCCTCTTGAATGAGTATTTATAGCACTTAAGAAGATATGACCGTTTGGGGGTGTATATATCAAAAAACCAATTTTTAATTGAAAAATCAACGGCTCTTTTCTGAGCTGTCGCGACGTTCTCGGAGTTCCGAGAACCATTCTCGGAGCTCCGAGAAATTCTCGGAGTTCTGAGACAAATTCTCGGAGTTCCGAGAGAACGGCCAGAAGAAGGAAAATTCTACTGGACCATTTCTCAGAGTTCCGAGAAAATTTTTCGGAGTTCCGAGAGAATGGCCAGAAGTTGTAAAATACTACTGGACCATTTCTTGGAGTTCAGAGGGAACTCTTGGAGTTCCGCGCTCGGAGCTCCGAGAAAAATCTCGGAGTTCCGAGAAGCCTAAAATCAGCATGACTTTTCTGTTTTTTTGTTGCTATTTGATTTTGGGCTTTTGGAACTCAATTCCTATGATAATTTGGAATGTTTATGAGGGTCCCAACATGTTGGTCCACCACATAACCATTCACTTAGCTATTTAAGTTCTTAAGTGGTTTTGGAAACTATTTTGAAAACCTTGCCTTGACTTAGAAATCTAAAGAGAAAAAGATGTACAATGAAATCTAGGTAACTCTCAACTTCTCTTTAGCCTTGATTTTCAATTGGTCTTCCATTTTGTGTATGCTTGCTTGAGAGATAATGTGAGCTCCACTTAGCCCCTTTGACTCTTGTGTGGTACATCTTCAAGCATGACCATGTGGTGTGTTGGTTCCTTCAATGATCAACCTATCTTAACACAACACTTCAAGGCAAATTGATTAGTATTCAAGAACAAAATCGATTATGTTTAGAATCATCAAAACAAGATAGGAGAGTAGACCCTTGGGCTTACACTATGGAGCTGATTTTTTGTGGGCACCCTATCTATGTGAGGGCCAATCAAATGAATGGTTTGGATCACCCAAACAATGTGGGCCTCCACTGTATTTTAAGCTAGTGTGTAGATAACTTATCTACACATGTGTGTAGAAACCGTTCTCTCTCTCTCTCTCTCTCTCTCTATATATATATATATATATATATATATATATATATATATATATATATATATATATATAGAGGAAACTGTTGGTGAGCTTAAGCTCACCAAACTTATGGTGAGCTAGCTTGCCCAATCACATGGGTCCCACATTTTGGGGAGTGATCCAAACCATTCATTTGCAAGGCCTCATCATAGATAGGGGGTGTACCAAAAATCAGCTCCATAGGATCATCCTAACCCCTCCATTTGTGGAGGACAAAAATGGGGGTCTGTCCATTTTTGTCCTCCACAAATGGAGGGGTTAGGATGATCCTATGGAGCTGATTTTTGGTACACCCCCCATCTATGTAAGGGACTTTCAAATGAATGGTTTGGATCATCCTAACAAAGTGGGCCCCCATGTGATTGGGCAAGCTAGCTCACCATAAGTTTGGTGAGCTTAAGCTCACCAACAGTTTCCTCATATATATATATATATATATATATATATATATATATATATATATATATATATATATATATATACAGGAAATGGTTTGTGTGTAGCTGCCCAGATAGTTATTTGCGCATAGAATTTTAAAACAAGGGTGGGCACACGTTTTGGAGGTGATTGTAAGCATCCCATCATGGATGGGGTGTGTACCAAAAATCAGCTCCATTGGATCATCTTAGGGTGTTCATTTGTGGAGGGAAAAATGGGCAGATACAGCTTGTCCACAAATCTGCCCATTTTTCCCCTCCACAAATGGAAGGGTTAGGATGATCCAATGGAGCTAATTTTTGGTACATTCGAAATGAATACTCAGGATCACCCCCAAAATTTGGGCCCACCCATGTTTTAAAATTCCATGCTCAGAGAAGTTATCTGAGCAGCTGCTTACAAAAGTGTAGATAAGTTATCTACATGTTAACTAACCAACTTCTCCAAATGCTTAAGCTGCTGGAGAAATGCGTTATTTATCTTTTATACTTTAATACTCCCCCTCACGTGTGGCCCACTTGGCAAACACGTGGCACATGTGGTCCCACTTTGGGCCGACCATCGCATGTGAATTTTTGCTATCCGGGAGGTTTGAACTCGAGACCTTTGGCTCTGCTACCATGTTAACTAACCAACTTCTTCAAAAGCTTAAGCTGTTGGAGAAAGGCGTTATTTATCTTTTATACTTTAACACTACACACTAGCTTAAAATACAATGGGGGCCCACATTGTTTGGGTGATCCAAAACATTCATTTGATGGGCCCTCACATAGATAGGGTGTGCCAAAAAAATCAGCTTCATAGGATCATCCTAACCCTTCTAACCGTGGAGGCAAAAAATGGACAAATTTGTGAAGGTTTATACATGTCCATTTTACCTCTCGAAATCGTAGGGTTGGAATGATCCTATGGAGCTGATTTTTTGTGGACACCCTATCTATGTGTGGGCCAATCAAATGAATGGTTTGGATCACCCAAACAATATGCCCTCCACTGTACTTTAAGCTAGTGTGTAGATAACTTATCTACACTTGTGTGTAGAAACCGTTGTCTCTCTCTCTCTATCTCTCTCTCTCTCTGTATATATATATATATATGGAAGTGGTTTGTGAGCAGCTGCTCAGGTAAGCTTATATGAGCAGAGCTTACAAACCATAAAGGGGCCCACATTTTGGGGGCAATCCTAAGCATTCATTTGGAAGGCCCCATCATGGATGGGGTGTGTACAAAAAATCAGCTTCATTGGATCATCTTAACCCTTCCATTTGTGGAGGGAAAAAATGGGCAGATTTGTGGACAAACAGTATCTGTCCATTTTTCCCTCTACAAATGGAAGGGTTAGGATGATCCAATGCAGCTGATTTTTGGTACACACCCCATCCATGATGCGGGCTTCCAAATGAATGCTTAGGATCGCCCCCAAAATGTGGACCCCCCTACGGTTTGTGAGCTCTGCTCAGATAATCTTATCTAAGCAGCTGCTCACAAACCATTTCCTCTCTCTCTCTCTCTCTCTCTCTATATATATATATATATATATATATAGGGAGCACGGTTCGTGAGCTAGAGGTCAGGTTGCGCTAGAGCTTACAATACCCCATCTCCCATTGGTGTTTGACTCATCCAACCCATTCATTTTATAGCACCTCACATAGATAGGATGTTCCTAAGAAACAATCTCCATACCATAATCCTAACCTTCCGATCTATAGGAGCATAATTTCTAGCGATCCATTGTCAACCTCTACAAATCATAACCCTAACTGTAAACCGTAACCATAACTATAAGCTATAAAACTAATGGGTTGGATGACTAAACCAACTACGGGATATATGGTTTGTGAGCTCCAGCTCAGGCTGAGCTCTAGCTCACAAACCATATATGTTTGTTAGCTAAAGTCCAGCCTGAGCTAGAGCTCACAAATACACCATCTCCATGTTGTTTGACTCGTCCAACCCATTCATTCTATAAGACCTCACATAGATAAGGTGTTCCTAACAATAACCTATAATCCTAACCATAACCAGAAATCATAATCCTAATCATAACCTATAGAATGAATGGGTTGGATGAGTCAAACAACTTTGGGAGAAAAGTATATATATATATATATATATATATATATATATATATATATATATATATATATATATATAGAGAGAGAGAGAGAGAGAGAGAGAGAGGAAATGAAGTATGTGCAGCTGCACAGATAAGCTATCTGTGCATGGCTGCACAAACCATAGTGGGGGCCACATTTTTTGGGGGTCCAAAGCATTCATTTGGAATGCCCTTCCATGGATAGGGTGTATACCAAAAATCAACCCTATAGGATCATCCTAACCCAATCAAAGTTGGAGGGAAAAATGGACAGACACTGTTTCTGCCCATTTTTTCCCTCCACAAATGGCAGGGTTAGGATGATCTTAAAGGGCTGATTTTTGGTACACACCCTATCATGGAAGGGCCTTCCAAATGAATGCTTTGAATACCCCAAAAAATGTGGCCCCCCACTATGGTTTGTGCAGCTACACAAAATTCATTTCCTATATATATATATATATATATATATATATATATATATATATATATATATATATATAGAGAGAGAGAGAGAGAGAACATTTCCTACAACTTGTGTAGGTAAGTTACTTACACACTGGCTTAAAATACAGTGGGGGCCCACATTGTTTGGGTGATCCAAACCATTCATTTGAATGATCCTCACATAGATAGGGTGTCCACAAAAAATCAGATCCATAGGATCATCCTAACCATTCAAACTATGGAGGCAAAAAATGGACTAATTTGTGAAGGTTTATACACGTCCATTTTACCTCCACAAATAGTAGGGTTGGCATGATCCTATGGATCTGATTTTTTGTGGACACCCTATCTATGTGAGGATCATTCAAATGAATGGTTTGGATCACCCAAACAATGTGGGCCCCCACTGTATTTTAAGCTAGTGTGTAGGTAACTTACCTACACAAGTGTGTAGGAAATGTTCTCTCATATATATGTATATATATATATATATATATATATATATACATATGAGGAAAATGATTGTGAGCTTGAAGCTCATATAACTTATATGAGCTTGAGGGCCCAAACACATGGGTCCCACATTTTTTGTGGTGATCCAAACCATTCATTTGCAAGGCCCCATCATAGATAGAGTGTGTACCAAAAGTCAGCTCCATTGGATCATCCTAACCCCTCGAAAAGCGGAGGGCAAAAATGGGCAGATTTGTGGCAAACGGTGTCTGTCCATTTTGCCATCCACTTTTGGATGGGTTAGGATGATCCAATGGAGCTGATTTTTTGTACACACCCTATCTATGTAAGGGCCTGTCAAATGAATGCTTTGGATCATCATAACAATGTGGGCCCACATGTATTGGCCCTCAAGCTCATATAACTAGCTCACAATCATTTTCCTCTATATATATATATATATATATATATATATATATATATATATATATATAGGGAACTGTTGGTGAGCTTAAGCGCACCAAACCTATGGTGCGCTTAAGCTCCCCAATCACATGGCTTCCCAATCACATGTGGTGATCCAAACCATTCATTTGCAAGGCCTTATGATAGATAGGGGGTGTACCAAAAATCAGCTCCATAGGATCATCCTAACCCCTCCATTTGTGGAGGACAAAAAATGGGCAGATTTGTGTCTGTCCATTTTTGTCCTCCACAAATGGAGGGGTTAGGATGATCCTATGGAGCTGATTTTTGGTACACCCCCTATCTATGTAAGGGACTTTAAAATGAATGCTTTGGATCAACCTAACAAAGTGGGCCCCATGTGATTGGGCGCTTAAGCACACAATAACTTTGGTGAGCTTAAGCGCACCAACAGTTTCCTCATATATATATATATATATATATATATATATATATATATATATATATATATATATATATATATATATATATATGAGGTTGTTGTTCCTGCACTAGTGTGCAAGTAAGCTTTATGGTAAGTTGCTCAACTTGTCTTCGAAGTGCGTGAAGTTACCATCTCTCAAATCTTCCAGCTTTATTACCGTGCCTTTCTTTACCACTTCATGTTGCCATGAAAGAAATCAAATCAAGGCTAGCCCAAGAGAATAACGTTAGCTTTGATACCAGATGATGCGAGTGTTTAAGAGGGAAGAAGAAGAAATCTAGAACTCAAGAACACAACTAAGAGAAGAAGAAGAAAATGGGAACAATGCTCAACCCAATTGATATTCCATCAATTGCATAAGTTTATCAAAATCTAAAATCCCCTTCTAAAGATGGTTTCTAGCCCTTTAAACAAGACAACAAGAGAAAAATCATTCAACCTCCTCAACTATCTAACTTAGGGACTTACATAACATAAATTGCTTTGGAACTCACAAAATTTGACTAGCTTTGGATCCCATCCACTAAAAATGCCATAAATTTCCAGCTTGTCCAATTTTCGAGCACAAATACTTGTTTGAAACATCTCAAACAGATCTACAACTTCCTAGTTTACCACTTTCCTAAATTATGCAATCTAGAAGTCTAAAAGTCAGGTTGAAAAACAGACAACAATATTATAGCTGGAACTCCACCCAAACCACCTAAGCATGACATGGCTGCCATGTTGGCACTGCATTAGTTGTAGTTTCTGTAATTTTAAAAGTTGTCGTAGTTCAAAAAATTTATAGAAACTGAAACTCACTTTGAAAGCTTTGCTCTCCCGATCCGGCCGTCGGATCAACTTGAAACTTTAGGGTATTATTCTATATTCGGAGAGGAACAAAACAGTACTAGCCACGCGTTAGAAAACTTTTTCGGTCGCCAGCGGTAAGCAGCTTTCATAGGTAAGCTACCTATGCAAACTCCTAGATTCCCATGTCCCATATATATTATTTCCTATGAATAGAGATTTTAGTCACTTTCTATAAAATAGGGGCATGCTAATTATTTTATCAGCACTTTATAATCAGCCCCGTTCCTATGGGTTGAAAACCAAGGAAATGAGCTTCAAATTCTGCCACACTAAAATCTTCTTTAAAATATCCAAACATGTAATATGTAAATGTCTTGTGTAAAGATGTATGAAGCTCCCAAAGCATTTTTGTCTATTTTTAGTGTCGGGATAATACTTCATAATACTAGGTAGAGTTTTTCCATAAGATGCTTGACGTTCTCCGAGCACTTTTGTCCTAATGTTGTTATGAACACCCTCCGCGAAAGTGCTCGGAGATCACCCAAACATGAGTTTTTATCCACTAGGTCAGTCTGGTTGGTTCTTTGGTGTAGCAGCTATATTTCGATTCATCCTCTTCTTCTAAGGATTCCATAATTCGACGTTGAACCTGTTTCATACAATGGGAGTTGCCAGAGAATTCGGTGCTGCTTTGCTATGTGCTATTCATGGTGCTACCGTAGATAATACGTTATTCGAAGATGGTGATGGTGCAAATACATTCCGTACTTTAACCCAACTCAAGCTGAAGAGACGTATTCGATGGTCACCGCTAACCGCTTTTGGTCCCAAATCTTTTGGGTTGCTTTTTCCAATAAACGTTGGTTACAGTTCTTTATGTTACTTGTACCAGTAACCGGTTTATGGATGAGTGCTATTGGAGTAGTTGGTCTGGCTCTGAATCTACATGCCTATGACTTCGTTTCCTAGGAAATTCGTGTAGCGGAAGATCCTGAACTTGAGACTTTGCTCACAAACCATTTCCTCATATATATATATATATATATATATATATATATATATATATAAAGAGAGAGAGAGAGAGAGAGAGAGACATACAGAAAAGTGTTCCTGCACTCGAGTGTAGATAGCTTATTTGCGCTCGTGTGCAAAAAAATATGTGAGCCCATATTTTTGGGGTGATCCAAACCATTCATTTTGAAGGCCCTTCCATAGATAGGGTGTGTACAAAAAATCAGATCCAATATATATGTATATATATATATATATATATATATATATATATAGAGAGAGAGAGAGAGAGAGAGAACATTTCCTACACACTTGTGTAGGTAAGTTACCTACGCACTACCTTAAAATACAGTGGGAGCCCACATTGTTTGGGTGATCCAAACAATTCATTTGAATGGTCCTCACATAGATAGGGTGTCCACAAAAAATCAGATCCATAGGATCATCCTAACCATTCAAACTATGGAGGCAAAAAATGGACTAATTTGTGAAGGTTTATACACGTCCATTTTACCTCCACAAATCGTAGGGTTGGGATGATCCTATGGATCTGATTTTTTGTGGACACCCTGTCTATGTGAGGACCATTCAAATGAATTGTTTGGATCACCCAAACAATGTGGGCCCCACTGTATTTTAAGGTAGTGCTTAGGTAACTTACCTACACAAGTGTGTAGGAAATGTTTTCTCATATATATATATATATATATATATATATATATATATATATATATATATATATATATAGAGAGAGAGAGAGAGAGAGAGAGAGACATACAGAAAAGTGTTCCTGCACTCGAGTGTAGATAGCTTATTTGCGCTCGTGTGCAAAAAAATATGTGAGCCCATATTTTTGGGGTGATCCAAACCATTCATTTTGAAGGCCCTTCCATAGATAGGGTGTGTACAAAAAATCAGATCCATCGGATCATCCTAACCCATCCAAAAGTAGAGAAAAAAAATGAATAGACGTTGTTTGTCGACAAACCTGCCCATTTTTCCCTCAACTTTTGGATGGGTTAGGATGATCTTATGGATCTGATTTTTTGTGGACACCCTATCTAGGCAAGGGCCTTCCAAATGAATGCTCTTATCACCCCAAAAATGTAGGCCCACCATGTTTTTCGCACTCGAGCGCAGATAAGCTTATTTGCGCTCGAGTGCAGAACAGTAAACCCACACACATATGTGTGTGTGTGTGTGTGTGTGTGTGTGTGTGTGTGTGTGTGTGAACTGTTTCTGCGGAAATAGCTTATATTTGTTGCCCCGTTAAAAAGTCAATTGGGCCCACATTTTTTGAATGATCCAAAGCATTCAATTGATAGCCGTTGACATAGATAGGGTGTGCACAAAAAAATCAGTTGCATAGGATCATACTAACCCTTCCATTTGTGGAGGTTAAAAACATGGTTTGAAATTTCGGTTGGCATAAATTTCGGACCTAGCTGCGTATTTTATGCTTGTCATGGATACAGTGTAAGTAAATATTCAATTACGTGTAATTTTAGTGGTTGGTAAAATTTCAAAACACTAATGTAAGATTTCAAAACACTAACATTTTTACAACACGCAGGACGACAGCAACCGGAAGTGCAATTTTTCAGGTGGTGCCTAAATGATTTAGACGGCGTCGTATTCAGTTCTAAGAGGGACTTCATGATTGACATTACCCGTCTAGAGAGCTTGGAGAAAAAAATAGCGACTAAGAAGGTCTTGTTGCAACATGGACGCGAAGGCAGTGGTGCTGAGAGTAGGAGGGAGCAAGACCGCTAGAAAGTAGTCGAGAATGAAATTGGGTAGATTAAAATAGTAGGAATTGTGGGGTTTTACTTCTTGTTTGTTTTGTATCTATGTAGCATTAAGTGAGCTAGTAATTGAAACGCTTGTATAGGGATGTTTAATGTGCTGGGTGAAATTTTATGAAAGTGTATTGTTTTGGATTTGATTTTGATTTGATTGTTATTTCTACCAATGCAAGTATGTGTTCTGGTTGAATGTTGTAACTGTTATTTTCCAAGGCCGAGACCCAAGTGTCGAGTACCCCAATACAAGGCAATGATAGGGGCAAGAACTAGTTGTGATCGTGCCCTATGAAGTTCCACTCCTTCCTCACTGACGAAGAAGGTCGTTGGTCATGCCTTCAAGCTGGGGCAGCGTACCTAGACATGGTGCCTCTCCTTCTCCGTTTTCACCAGGCCAGCCCTTCCAGAGGTTCCACTCCGAGCCCTCGCGGTCTGAACCACCCGCCAACAATGGAACCCTCAGAACCCCGAAGATCGCCATGGAGGTACCTAGCACTAGGGAACCGAGTAGTCCAATCACTTGAGGACAACGACAGCCCAAGTGGGCTTCGGGGACAGCCCCGTTCTCCACCAATTGCCTGTCCACCGATGTCTTCGGTCATGAGCCCTCTCTCACCAACGAATCACCAAGATCCGCCCAATGTCCATGTGAAAAGTATGGTGAATCTACCTCTGTTACGACACCATGGTTGAGATGTGAGGTGACTCTCCTTGCCACGGTCGAAACACGAGACAAACTTCTTTCACCATCCGAGAACAAAGCCCCATTCGTCTAAAAGCACCACACTCGAGTGGCATTGGATCGTCATCCTCCCCAAGCATACTCATCCATCTCATCTATCAAAGAAAGAAGCAAAGGTAAAGGGAGAGAAGAGCAGTCAATCCTTGTAAGAACCCGATTCTGCAAACCAGATCGCTACTAAGACAAACCTGAAAACTGCATAATTGAACCTGTATAAAAGTACATAAATTTTTTTTACACCGATATAACTCAAACCATAACTAATTTTATTCCATTCATGTTCCCAAATCAAAACCATCAACTCACAACTACTTAATAATCCACAAGTTTCAAGCTCAAACTACTAACTATTAAGAACCCAAGTACTAAAACCAACTACTACATAAAGCTATGAAATTCCAAATGCCAGGAAATTGACGACACCGTTGCCTCCCTTTATTATTCTCTTCCCATCAGTCCTTCATTGAATGCCTTTAGATATCCTCGTTAGCAAACACACTCTCACTCATGTTCTCTAATCCTGGTGAGAAAAATGGGTTAAAGGCAGGTCGACAAAAAACCAACATATATAAAATCCAATACAAATAACAGATCTAAGTAGAAAGACAATGGTAAAAAACATATAGAATGGCCGGCAAAATGATTTCCATGAATCCATAGGTTAGAGACAGATTTCAAAACATAACAAAGTGAATCCAAAGAACGGATAATGACAGAATAGACCAATTGTTTAAGTTTCTCAGATTTTCAAATTCATCTTTCCCACCCTTACACATCAAGCTGTCTTTCAAACTCATAAGTGTTTGGCTTTTCCCACCCTTACACCTCAAGCTGTCTTTCAAACTCATACGTGTTTGGCTTTTTCCACCCTTGCACATCAAGTTGTCTTTCAAACTCATACGTGTTTGGCTTTTCCTACCCTTACATGTCAAGGTGTCTATCAAACTCATACGTGTTTGGCTTTACGAGTTACTTTTCCTCTTTAACCATGTTTTACAGAATTCCATTAATCGAATGAACCAAATTTCAGAAACTTACCAAAATCCGAAACTTATAATCAGAAATGGATTACAGACATCGAACTAGAATCAGAAAGACAAATTACATATAGGTAACAAATTGCACTATCACCATCGCATGTAATGAAATTCACATAGTTGAGTTAGCTATCACCCGCCTTAATGTTTGGCCTGAAAGAGTCCTGACGTGGATGCGAAGGACAATCTTGACTTACAGATAAGGAGGATTTTTCCTCTTTTCTCCTTCTTAGATTCCCCTTTTCTTCTTCTTTTCACTCTCACTCACTCACTCTCTCTCTTTCTTTCTCCTCCCCTCTCTCTCTTTCTTTCTATTGTCTTCTTCTTCTCTTCCTCTATTTATAGGAAAAGCTGGAGTGAATACTGACATATATAGTTATGTGAATAGTGATTGAATAATGAACTATGAATAGTGACGAATAGTGAATGATAACTTTCATCAACTTTATCTATTATTTTACTAGAAATATTTGAATAGTAAAGCTGAAAAATAAATGAATAGTAAAGCTTTTGCAGAAGGATTAATATTATTTTATTATTATTATTTTATTCTATTTTCGTCGGTAAATATTATTTTATTATTTTTTTTGTCGGTGAAACTCAACTATATTTTCGGTGCATTTAATAAAGTAGTTGTAGAGTATCTGTTTATTCAGTGGTCAGACGATAATTGATAACGAGGTTATGTGATGGGCCCCTCTAGTGGTCGACCCCGCTCGGGGTGAACCCCACTAGTGGTGGGACCCTCTCAGTAAATAGTAAATGATAAATGGTAAATAGTGAATAGTAAATGATGAATAGTAACCGTGAACACTAGCCGGTGAATAGTAACTATGAATAGTACTTGAATAGTAAATATGAATAGGGATTTTGAATAGTAAATATGAAAAGTTAGTAAAAATTTGGAATGGTAACTATGAATAGTATATGACCTTTTTACCTGTGAATAGTAAAATAGATTGTTATTTTACCCCTTGTAGGGCTGGGTATTACATTCTACCCCATTAAAAGAATTTCGTCCCCGAAATTCCTCCTTTCATATCCCATATAAAGGGTAAAGTCAACAACCACAATGAACATGGAATAATAATATGTACATACCTCCCAGTCACTGACATAATCGTCATCCTCGTACTTGTCCAGTACGTTTCCAAATACCGATATTCTTCTGCGTTTACTAGTCACCTCCTCTTTAGAATACAGTGGCATTTGATTACCAATTGAATCAGAGGATATGCTGATAACTTCATGTCCTTGTCTTACAGGTTCCTCCTCGAAATTTTCTTCTGCATTTTCCTCAGGGTCCTTTTTTGGTTCTTCCTCTAAATCCTCTTCAGGATCCGCTTCTATGTACAACTTGGGCTTCAGGTGAGGTTTCTTCTCAAATTTTTGGTCAGACTCCTCTGAATCACTGATCACAATTATTTCATGCCTTGCTTCTTCTCTTCTTTACCTTTCCTGGTCCCTGTTCAACTGTAGACACCCCATTTTAACGGAAACCCTTTTATACCTTGTTTGAGAAAAATCCTACCAAATTAATCCATTAGGGTTTCAAATTTCACCTCAAGCTAGCTTAGGGTCCGACCAAGGACCCCGTAAAATTTCATCAAAATTGGAGCTAGTTTGTGTAGCGAACAATGCCGTAATAGAACTGTAGTTCAAATACAAAAGGGGGGTGAATTTATCCTGCGAGAGGCACGCCTGGGCCGAATAAGAAAAAAAATGGCGGGCGCGCCTTATCATTTTCCGCGCGCTTCATCAGTTTGGTGTGCCAATATCGGCATCTTCCATCTATTATAAAAGACAACGAAAAAAATAAAGGGAGGAGATTTTTTTTCATTTTCTCGTAAAAACAGAGAGAGAGAGAGAGAGAGAGAGGAGAAAACGAGAATTTTGCTTGAAACCCTAATCCTTCATGCTTCTTCTCCGATCAAAATCCGACGGATTCCAATCATTTTTCTGGCCAGATTTCCTTTTGATTACTTCATTTCTCCCTTAGCTATTGATTGTTATTGTTTTCTCCATTTTTTTATCATCAAATCTCATTTTCATCATCTCAAACCCTTGATCTGTTGTGTTTAAGCTTAGAAACCTCAGATTCCTCATCTTCTTCTTCGTCTTTATTGGTTTTGCCATCGTTAGAAACCCTAAATCCATTTTTCCCTGACCTTGAAACCCTAATTCGAGTTTCTAACCTTTAGATCCAGCTATGAAAGCCCTGAATCTGGCCTTTATTAGGTCAGATCTGATCTTTTTGGGTCAAAGCCATCACAAATCCGGTTGCTCTCTGCTATTTGGTTCAATTTTTTAAAAATTGCAAAGGAGTGTCCATCAGTTGTAAAAAGAAAGTAAGGAAATTCATAGACAGCTTGGATATTGAGCTGCATCAGGTTTTTTTTTTAAAATATATTTGTATATCTGTTAGATTATAATTTTTTTTTAGATAAAAAAAATCTCTTCATGAATTCATTCGATTGATCCCTCTTGTTGTAAAATAGATAGGTGTTCGTATATTATAGATCGTGTTTGTGCTCAGTGAGAATTCCTTTGAAATTTGTATGAAAATAAAAAAAAATGATTGAACAATCTCACTTTAATTCTAATGATTTCTCTGTTAAAATCTGTGATAATATGGAAAAAAAAGAGATCGGTTGTATTGATTTTTTTTTTTAATTTAGAAAACTAAGGTAATGACAAAGTATTGTTCTTATATTCATTTTCTTTAGTTCAATTGAATGATTCTTTCAACTAGTTCTTGGATTGTGATGACTTGTTAATTTTTGTCTGAGTTTATATTGATTCTATCTCTTAAGATCTGTGATTATATCTCAGTTTTTATTCTTTAGTTTACAAAAATTCTGATCAAAAGAGGAAAAATCTGTAAATAATTTCTTTGTCTTTTAATTTCTGTTTCCTTTGAGCTAGTTTTCACAAGAGAAATTGGAATTTGTTTAGATGATCTTGTTTTATGGGAGTAAATCTCATGGAACACTCTGAGTTCATAAGTTTTTCTTTACTGATTTGATTATAGCATCCTGTATTTTTAC